>NC_092631.1:66474658-66774658 GCF_039555335.1 Amphiura filiformis | reverse complement strand
GATTTATTTCTGAAAATGATCTAATTACTTTCTTGCAGAAAGTACAGTTTTGGTACGTCGGAAACGGTCTGAAAAGAAAGGCTAATTTTGATTTAAAGGGTTGCCAACATCTATGTGGAAATTATTACTGTTTTATTTTTCTGAAAATGATCTAATTTTTTGTCTGTTAGGTTTTGTTTGTCTACTATGTACACAGTGATTTTCATCACTCCAGTGTACTTTTGTACTGTTTTCCTGACACCTCTGTGGGTTCTGGAATTGGCAATTTTTTTTTTTTTTACTTTGGCACTCGGCACCGAACTTTGCCTGTTTTAAGGCCTACATTGGTTGTTTGGTTTTTGTCTACTTATGTGCTCAGTGATTTTCATCACTTGTTCTAGTACACTTTTTCTTCTAATGCGTATTTTGTTCCCCCATTTCGTTCTGTCTAGTCTGTATTTTACTTGTTCCCCACATCAAGTTGGTGTACCTTGCTTTTTTCTTTCCAGATGATCTAATTACTTTATTTTTGTTCAAATAATTCAATAAATATCAAATTCTTGCAGAAAGTACAGTTTTACTCGGTATCGTGTCTTTCCCTCTAAGAAATGTACATATGCAAATGCACTAAAAACAATTTGTAAAAAAAAGTATGGTCAACTTCAACTAAAAAATGTTAAGAAAATGGTAAAAAGGCCACTTTTTACAAGCTAGTTTATTTTGTGTCCCAAATAAGTCCATATATTGGGATCCTGCTTCAAAGTTTTACCCAATTAATAAGATATTCAAAGCACTGTACCTTTGCTTCAAATCCATCGCCTACAAACACATTTTCTAGTTTCAAATCGCGATGTATTATTGGTTGGTCTAGGGTGTGGAGATAATTCATGCCAAATGCTATGTCTTGAACCATTTTGACCTTTCTCGACCAACAGTCACACTTCATGTACTTTTTCTCAAAATCCTTCAGCGATCCATTGTCAAAGTACTCCATGACGATGCCAACATCTTTAGGATTCTTCATCAGCCCCATGACTGTAACAATGTATGGAGACGACACCACTTTCAACATCCTATCTGCTTCTTTTTGGACATCAGCTGTAAGTCTGTTTAACATTAAATTAAACATAAAGATAATATTTCAATAAAATAAAGCAGACTTACATGAGCTTTATCACCATATTTTATGACAAACAACTATAACAAACAACTTTAACATACAACATTAATTATTTTTTAATAATTATTACAAAACTTAAATGCATTATCTTTCTATTCAAAATATATTTTTGTATGTGGATGATATACATTTTGCAATATATGTGACCCCTCCGGCCTGGATTTAAGCTTTGTTTGTAAAGATCTTTCTTTTAATATTGAGAAGGTCAGTTAATCCACTTCAGTGACAGGCACTATTTTCCCAGCATGCCTACAACCATGGTCAAAATGTGCTGGGACACTTATGGAAAACGTACACTATATTATATCCTTATTTCTGTAATTTTTAACGTCATGAAATTGGAGGTGTCTTTGGTGTCATGCCTATATCTTTTCCTAACACCTCAATCCTCCCCCACCCCACCAATCAATGCTGGGTGCCACTAGGCACGCATGACCAAAAAAGTAGGATTCAACATTGATCAGGGGAGGGGAGGGCTATAAAACCGTCCCAACACTTATGGCCAGCATTGTAGGATTGATCAACTGCCAAGTTTGGCACAGACAATTTCAACTCCCTCTGTATGTATTCCCATAATGTACCTGATGTTATTTTTATTATTTTATTTTACAAGAAATAACTTACATGACTCCTTTCAATCGCTTCACAGCTACCTCCCCCCAGTTGACATGTTTGGCTTTATACACAGCTCCAAAGCCACCTTCTCCCAGTATCCTGCCTATGGTGATGTCTTTGTCATCAATAAGGATCAAACCAGGCCCAGGTGAAGATGCCATATTGTTTTTCTCTTTAAAAAAATCAAGAATGTGGTACTGTTATTCATTTTCTTAATAACAAAAATATTTTGAGAGAGCAAGCGATGAGGGAGAGAGAGAAAGAAAGACAGACAGACAGATGGACAGACACTCAGACAGACACCCATACCCACACCAATAGAAAGACAGGCTAGAAAGACAGAGAGAGAGAGACAGAAACAGAAATCAAAAGACAGAGATGGAAAGCGAGACAACGGTAAGCCATATATATGCATACAGAAAGACAGGCAGAGTGCAGACAGATGTGATTATGGCAGTTTTGTAATCACAAAATGCAGTTTTTGTGTTGACATAAATTAACACAAACCACCACAAAATTGGAAAGAAATTGGACTGTATTTAGGCGCATATATGGAGGGGGAGAGGAAGGTGTGTGTGCCTCCTTTAAATTTCGCTAAAAAAGGGAGAGAAAGAGAGAGAGGGAGAGAAAGGGGGGCAGAGAAGGGAAATGTTAAGTGTGTAGCCTACTATAATAGGCCTATGTGTGTTTGCGGTACAAGCCTATTAGTGTTTTAATATAAAGATAATTTTCTCACAATTTTGCATTGCATCAAAACTGGTCTCTCAGTCCTTTGGACACACTAAAAATCAAGAGCTTCAGGTTCGCCCCGGACCCCCTGGACCAGGCATGGATTAAGTATAATATATAGGCCTGTGATTATTTTGGCCATTGCTTGAATGGCTTCAATTGGACCATCATTTTGCAAAATTTTCCAACATCCCCCTGTGTACGGAAAAACAACTGCCTGTTTTCTCTTCTGTATTGGATACCCATACACTTAATATTTTTAGAAATAACTAAATAATTAGGCTTACAGTACTAATAGTTAATAAGAGTCCATGGATGGCTGCAATTGGGCCATCATTTCACAAATTTTCGGCTTTTTCAAAGTAAAATTTTTACACAGTATTAGTGCTAAAATGGTCCACTAAATGGCTTCAATTAGGTCTTCATTTTGCAAAAGTTTCACTTCTGAGGGGCCACATCCCCCCTCAGATACCCCTTGCGCCGTGATGCAAATCCCCACTTCACAGCAAATTACTCGACTTGCTCTAGATCACCCCCGTTGGGAGCCTTCCGTGGCCCCAGACCCCTGCATGATATTAGCCCCCCATCAAAAACAAATCCTGAGTATGCGCCTGGTATCATCATCACATTGGACAATTAATTGTTTGCTTTTTATCACAACATCATATGAACAATGGAGTAGATCCAAACATTAGCTTCCCTATGTCAAATTATAAGGTCAGCATGAAGAGGGCATTGGACATTTACTCCACCACTTCAGTCTTGAGATTTTTACCCAATTGCCCCCTGCCAAATAAGAAAGTTCAGTTTGACTTCCAATACAATATTCAAAATGTTTGTCACCTCAGACATTCACTTTGTCTCCCAATGCCAAAATGCAGCTTGCATGAGGCAACAATACATGGGGGCATTCCACCAGTCTTGGGTTTTCCCTTCAGTTTACCCTGTTAAAATTGGCAATGTTGATATAGGGCCTACATTTTGGCCAATTTTCTTGACTCCAATGGCATGGTTCATGCAACACTATCATATACTGTAAAATGTATAATTGTGACATACATTTTGATAACCCCATTCTCCACCCCCCCAATCCCTCAGGCACCCTAATACAGATCTGATCATGCATGGGCTACAAAACCTTGGACCAGATGCTGGTAAAATGGGTGATTTTGACCATGTTCAAATATCTGTGTTTTGACATGCATTTTAGTGCATGCCGCGCATACCTGGGGGGCTGCAGAAAAGGGTTGTTTTTTTCGATGGTTTGAAAAAGTGAAGAGCAAAAAAAAAAAAAAAAAAAAAAAAAAAAAGGATTATAGGCGCTAGCGCCCTTTGTTTCACAATATTTTAAACCTTTTCCCGAATTTTTCCGCACTCTTTTCTTTAATAATTCTTATTTCCCTTCTTTTTCCATCGCCCAATCTTTTTTGCTGTCCCCTTCTTTTACCCCGGGGGCTCGTGCAAGCCCCAAAAAATATGTGCATGGGTGCCCCCCAGTATACAGCACTACAGAAAAAATTGATCAAATACTCTTAAAATGGGCAATCTGGACAAACCTCTTGACAAAATTTTCTTGACTTCTCGGGCACACCCAGAACAAGTCGTACAAGTCATTTTTCGAAAAAATTCAGACATTTTTTTTTCAAAATAATTATGTTTGCAATAATAATAATTTTTTTTCTTTTCTTTATGTGAACAGATAATGTACCTTCCAAGATATGCAATTTAATACTGAATTACAATGTATGTTATTTGCAATTACTTTTTGCTGAACCATGAAATGGTCTCAGCCTATATGAGTGTATGTTACTAGCTTACTACCATTTGGTCTGAAATGGACATATCTCTAAATGCTACGAAGGTATGACCCCATGAGGGGTGTCATATGAAAGAGGAAAACATAAAGAATACGATAAAAATATTTCCAAACATCAGAGGTCATCCGGCAGGGGTCACAGGTGTCAAAAAAGGTAATTTTAACCGAAAATGCTCCGATTGAGCTTAAATTTAAATGCAATTATCCTTATGACATTCTAAACATTTAAAAATATTTTAAAATTCATTTAAGGTCATTAAGGAGTCATTAAGGGGTCAAATGTCAAGTTTTTCAAAATGCTCTAATTGAGCTGAAATTGATATGCAATGATCCTTATGACATTCTAAACATTTTAAAAACATTTTAATATTCATTTAAGGTCATTAAGGGGTCATAAAGGGGTCAAAGGTCAAGTTTTCCAAATGCTCCGATTGAGCTGAAATTAAACGCAATGATCCTTATGAGGTTCTAAACATGTTGAAAATATTTTAAAATTCATTTAAGGTCATTAAGGGCCATTACAGACGCCGGGTGACAGTGGTATAGGCCTACCACAATATACTGTCAAAGCCACATGGTTCAGCTATGGTGCAGTTATCGCTCTAGTTTACCAATGCAGATGACGTAATAAAACATATTTTGTTGGACACATCATTTGACACCAAACCTTTCTTTCCTGTTTGGCCAATGAAAATGTATTTCTTGTTGAAAATATTGCTATGTGATGTCTATCAAAAAACAACTAATTTAAAATGAGTGAATGCTGTTTTTTATTAAATTTCTTTATAATAATTTCTGTAGTGAATTGGACATCAATTTTTTGGCAAAATGTAGGCATCAAAGGGAAAATGCAAGAGAAAAAAATCATGTAAAGTATAGAAAACTATACATGTCAGAGTTTAGACTATGCCATGAGAGGTTAACTTTCGCGTCAACACAAAAGCGCCGCAAATACCACAGATAGTTGTGTACGGTGTAGTTAATGGTAATGGCGCGGGCCCCGAAGATTTAAACCATAGCGAGATATGGGCGACCAATCACAAGGCAGATCCATTTAAAGATGCATTACATCATGGCCAATTTTAGTTAGGCCAGAAATTGGCCTAACTCTCCATAGAGTCCCGTGTTAAAAATCTTAACCGCAAGGTAAAGTCAGTAGTCCACTTGGGAAGCTAACAAACAGAGCAGTGGCGTACCGTGGCCGCCCCAACCCCTGGGGGCTGAAGAAAATACAATTTTGCCGCCCCTTCCTCAACATCCTGAAAAGGTTGCCCCAAATTTTTTCACGGTCGTTTGAAAAAGTGAAGAGCAAAAAAAAAAAAAAAAAAAAAAAAAAAAAAAAAGGGTTTCAGGCGCTAGCGCCCTAAAAGCAGCACATTTTGATGTATAGTACCATTTTTATGCTTTATCATATTTTTCCGCCCTTTTTTATCTACTAATTCTTTTTGATGCCCCCTTCGTTTTGCCGCCCTGTTTTTGCCGCCCTTCTTCTTCCATAGCCCCTTCATTTTGGCCGCCTTTGCTTTTACCCGGGGGGCTAGCACCCCAAAGCCCCCACCAAAAAAAATATGCGCATGCAGAGGGAGTGCGGTGACTGAAAAGATCAGATACAGATGTGAAAATCTATCAGTTGCACACAAATCAATATAAATCAAGAGTTTTATGCTTAAATGCAATAGCCAATAGTATGCAAAATGGGCAAGTGGACTACGGAGAAGTCTATTCCGAGTTGGGTTTGATGTTTTCTATTCGATGGCATTTTTACATTTTACAATGAAAAAATTAACAAAAGACAGCTAAAAACGCTATTGGCGTTAATTTTGTGAGAATTTGCCATATGTAGCCCTATTACTAAACAGTGGAAAATGTACCAAAATTCCCAATATTTGTGTGCTTTTATGCACTATATCCAAGCAAGGAGACTCAGGGCAAATACCGTAGAAACCCGTCTATAAGGAATAGAAGCGACTGTGATGATAGCATATTTCACGCTAGCGCCCTCCACAATATTATATCATTATGGAATTTGAGCAAATCATTTACCGACACAAGCAGGTATACAATGTATTATTTTATCTTTATTTAGCATCTCACGAGCATAGCTCACTTGGCAAGGCATAAGACTTTGGTTCTTTAGATCGGAAGATGGTGAGTTCGAGCCTCATCACGGTCACACAAACTTTTATAAACAAAATATTGTTCAAACTTTTCATTTATATTTTCTTGCATTTTCTAAAGACTCCTTTCGTGATCATTTTTTTTTCATATTTAGTTTAATTTATTCTATTGTTTTTCTTTTATTGTTTCTTTTCTTTGTCTTTTTTTTCTTGTTTAATTTTATTTTTCTTTATTTTTCTTTGATTCATATAATATTGGCAGGATAAGGAGAGGAGGGAACTAAAGACCCATTCAGTGATTTGCTCATCCGGACGATCGTAAAAATCATCAAAATTCACCTTTGTCATTGTCATAGATGTGGTAACATAGCCTGCTAGTGGTTCAGCAGAAAACCGTGTGACACATAATATACATTTGGCTACATTTTATTATGATAAATACTGAATTTATTAAACATGGTAACAAATATTCTCTAGCAGATCGGTTATACGATGGAACTGGTAGGCATAGGCCTATTATAAATTCGGGATATTAAATATCTTCCTGACGAGACAGATCTGCGCATGTGGTCAAAGACGATTCCTTACTAGCCACAGACCGTCCGCTGGAATTAGTTGAATCGCTATGGCTGTTGGTCGGACCTCTCATCTCTCCACATCGATTGTGACCTATCCCCGACAATGCCCTTATGAACTCACATCCTCCTGTTTTATTCAATACGCTGGCGAAATTACGTAATAATCGGATTAACTACCATAGCAATAGGTGAAAACAATTTTTGAATATACCGCGTTATACACTGATCGTTCAGGCGGTACCTCTTCATTAAACCATATCATGCTGCACCTGTAAGATCTTTGAAAAGACCAGTATTGTATTCAATCTATGATTGCAGACATACACAGTACAGGTGATGAGTGTAACCTGCTTGTAGCGCAGCGCGATATGTTCAAAATTGTTTTCACCTATTGCTATGGTAATTAATCCGATTAATTCGCAACTTCACCAGCGTATAATGGCGAATAAATTCTGACCATCACTTGGCTTGTTGGATTAGTCTATACTACAATTCGCTGTCGAAGTGACGTAATAATCTCAATAACTACCATCAAGCAGATTGCACTAATCACCCGCGTATGTCACCAAACATAGATTGAATACCACTCTTTTCATAAATACTAATCTTACATGGCGAGTGATTAGCATTTCTTTGACAACTATGGTTTAATGCATAGGTGCCACGTGAACGATGAAGTGCAGGGCTATATATTCAAATTGTATTCATCAATTGCTATGGTAGTTAATCCGATTAATTACGTCACATCGACAGCGAATAGCCTATAGTATGGGTTCAAGTGGAACAAAAAATAGTGTATGTCCATTGCTAGCTATGGTAATTAATCATGTTAGTGTTTACATCACTACTTCGGTGATGACCTGAGAAGTGTGCCTTCTCTACCAACGCCTGTGATATAACAGGTGCAAGCGAAACAAAATTGAATGACCAGAATAGTTTCCTTTGTCAGATGAATTGATTGAGTTTTTGAAGACACTCTATTCTTGATGGGACAATAGATTCAAATATGGAATAATTATTATTCCTCATCTATTTTTTTATTGAAAAAACTGCAATTGTGGCAACAGAACAATATTTATTTTGATTTCATTTCAAGTAGAAACAAAATCGTGCTTAAGCCAAAAACGCACCCTACCTCAAGAATTGGGATGGCACAAAGGTGCAACATAGGTTTTTATTGCAAAGACGAGGACAGACAAGTAGTTACAACACATCTGTCTAACCGTGGGTGTCGCTATTATTTAGAATAAATGCTTTTACTAGTTTCTATAAAACCACAAAATTACTAAAAAAACTATAAAAAACTAAAAAAAAAAAAAAAAAAAGCGCACCTAAAATTAAAAGTAGAAAGGTAGATTTGAAGAAAGATAAAAGAACATGTCAAAAAGTTAAAATTAAACGAGAATGAAAAAAGCGGAACCGGTGCCCGGATCATGCTCTCTTCAGCATGTCTTCAGTTCCAAAGTCTGACGCTCTATCAATTGAGCTATACGATCCTGATATACTGAAACAGTCGTTATTATGTCAATACAATTGATTGGTGTTACAACATACTTAGATGGAATGCATAGCCACCCAGTGCCAGTATATATTTGCTCAAACTCCAAATACAACAAGCAACCAATTTTATTGAGGGCGTTTCTTAGGTATATCCTTGTAGACGGGGTTTTACGGTAGCTTTAAATGGTTTGAATACATATTCGAGTCAAGGTCTGATAGAAGCGTATCAGCATAATCAGTGTCAGTAACATGAATGGTACTGCAACTGTAGTAAAACGTTAACATTAAAAAAACTTGACCAAAAGACCTAATTTTTCTTTCCATGAGTTACAAGGACTTGAATCAAACTACAGCTATTTACAAAATAAAAAGTGCATTACGATTACACTACACAGGGTGTCTAGAGTATTATGGAATTGTGCTGAATTTAGTAGCCCAATTATGTGGTTATCAGGTATGTGTTGCAACTATATGTGTGTACATAATTATGCAGCATTGTGTTACAGTTCAATGATTTCTGAAAGTCACTGGTATGTCTGTCTATCTATTGTGTTTTGGCCTTCAAGCTTCAACTGAACTGCAATATTTATATGGACTAAATACGGATTTAGTATTATGGTACATTAAAATTACGGACCCTACGTATCTAAGATGCGGTTTTAACCAATTTGCCATTTTACATGACTTTCACATTGAGTGCATTTTGAGAAGAATTGACAAGAAAAATGTTTTTCACAGTTTTTCTTTGTTAAAATGATATATGGGTGCATTAAAAAAGGTTTTGTTGTGACAAATGTGTGTAATTTGGTTGATTTTGCTAATATTTGAATTTTCACTGTAACTCTCTGTCAAGTTCCTATAATGAAAGACAGAGACATGACATTATGATGATGACTTGCTGAACGCGGCGGTATAACCGGGCGCCTTATTGTTAATTTTGCACCTTCAAACATACAAACCATCTCAAAAGTTAGGTCTTTATAGTAGGAAACTTTCTTTCGCGAAGGCACCATGTCAACAATGCGCTATCAATGAAAGTGTAATGGAACTTCGTTATTTTATTGTGATTATAAAATAGTTGAGGGCGGCAGACAGGTTACCGTACGCGATACAGCAGTATCAGTCTATCAGACACTAATTTTGTCCCAGCTTCTCAGATAATTAAGGACCGTACGCGATTAATTTTTTCGTACATCATATTTGTAACACATACGTGTAAAATTTTCAGTGAGTTTTGCTTTATTCCGGGTTTGATTATGAAAAACGGAAAAAAACTTAAAATTTACAAATATGATGTACGAAAAAAGTAATCGCGGACCGTACACAGCTGACACAGTACATTCGAAAAAACGCGTCAAATATTATGTGCACATCATTGTAAAAATGTTGTCTTCCTTACAATATGTGTTGTAAAGTAAGTAAATGCAATAATTGTCATGATTACATGCAAAACTAATATTATCCGTAGTATAGGCCTATATGTAGGCCTATACATTATTACATAACTTTTCTTCTTTTTGTAGCCCCTGAGCCCCTAGATCAAAATTATTGAGGGGCTAAGCCCTAGCCCCCTACAAGTCCCCTCCTCATTCCTAAGCCTATGCAAACGTGGACACACCTGCAACCGTAGACATCCACACTTAAACAAAGACAGCGCAAACCTCGTTCAATACAAATCTACAGATCTACATCTAGGGACAAGATAGATACAGGCTGAGTAAGTGCAATAGAGAAAGAATCCATTTTTATTTAAGAATCAAGTTGAACCTTTTAGGTTTTAAAACATTTTATACATACCATTACCGTTTTGTTTTTATGTCACATTTTCTAGCAATACCCAATTTTAATGTTTGTCCAAGAGACATCTAAAATTTGAATGTCAGCCCACTCTGTGTAAGGTAGATTTGGAACAACTGCCATTTTCTTAACCTCGTTGCATTGAAATAAAATGGAGTTTTATTGTCCTTGGTCTTGTTCAAGGAGAAGAAACATTATTTGTTGTTATTTTCATTTTCCCTTTTCTTTAAAGATGTTTATTCTCTATCAAAAACATATAAATTTGTAGGCGGGTTTTTCAAATGTTGAAATGAAATGCGCGCAAATTGAAGTGGAGTGAATTACAAAATATCCAGTAAGTTGGACATATTGGGGTTAATAAAACTGGAGTTTTGAAATTGGGTATCGCAGCAAAAGGACTCATAAAAATTAAATGGTTGTACCGAGTCACCTCATTTTTTCACAGAAGGTGACTATTGAGTGTAGCATTTATATAAACTTTCAATAATGGAAAAGTTCAACTTGGTTCTTACATAAATATTGCACTTTTTTTTACTCACCCTGTAGTTGAGTAATTCATTGCACGGGTACCGAGTATGAGGGAGTAAGGCAGATGGTCATTGTATGTGTCTGGATTTATAGACTTGGTTTAACAGTTTGTTGTTGTGTGACGACAGCCTTGATTACTTCCTATGCATTCATTTTTGCCTTGCTTTCTTTCCTTCTTCCTTAGCCATGTGCAGGTCTGTTTGGCTGAAAATGCACCCTATATCTACACTTATTGCTGAAAATGCACCCTGAATCTGCCGCACATCTCGAGCACTTGTAATTCAATCAGTTCAGATGTGATTTGATGGAATCAAACTTGCATTTTTTGATTATCAGGTTGTGTTCCAGTTTCTTGCTAACCTCATCCAACATGCTAAAATACTTATCACCGAATGACTATAAGTAAGAGTACTATTGTA
Organism: Amphiura filiformis; assembly: GCF_039555335.1. NCBI lineage: Eukaryota > Metazoa > Echinodermata > Ophiuroidea > Amphilepidida > Amphiuridae > Amphiura > Amphiura filiformis. Next base: position 66,763,400 of record NC_092631.1, on the reverse strand, counting down.
ACCATCCATATACATGAACTCATTTTTGTGAAGCAAAATCATACTCCAGGGTAAGACTAGCCATATATCATGAGGGTGAGTGGACGGGATTATATATTGCTGCACAGGGCTCAAAGAATTGGTCATTTTAAGAGGGCTGTTTTATCAATTTTAACCAGGACTATTTTAGATAATAAATCATCTCTCCCGCATAGAAGAATCACCCAGCACAGACCCTATACTTGTTTTGCAGGAAGTTCTCTTTAGTCTTTTGAGAAAATGCAATTAAATTTGCATGGCTTTACTTAGTTGTGTCGTATAATCTTACAATTAATGTAACATAGCATAAACATACCTGCAAATATTGCTTCTTGTCCTCGCAAATCCTGTGGTTCCTATCAAATGTATGAATGTCTTATTTCCATTTTAGTATGGAGTCAGTATACTGGGTGTGTCTTGTTTGAAAGTGTAATCGGTTTGTTATGCCCACTGCACTGTTGTTGGTTCTGAACAGGGAAGAAATCTAAATAACAATAAGACAACTATAACCAATAACATGGCTTTTCGTAGCAAAGTTCAACATACACAAAACTAGTACTACTGTTATGACTAGCAACAGTCCTATAAATAAACTTATTGTAAACTGTTCTTTCCCACATGACTGCCTCATAACCATGATAACAAAAGATACTTATTATAAGCTGTTCTTTCCAATGACTACCTCATAATAAAAGATTGCTACACAAGTTCAAATTCACATTGCATTGAACTTTTATTACAGTTCTTGACTTCATGTACATAGTATAGGCAGGCCATAATTGAAGTAATACAGGGTGTCCCAGAAAAAAATACCGGGCAAATGAATTTGGATGTAAGTCGAGAAATAGACATCAGAATCCCAAAATCTAAAAATCAGTGTGTAGTTCATCTTATTCTGCATCTTATACGCTAATTTTACAGGAATCGGTTGACTGATTGCGAAGAAATGAGCAATTACATAACACATGCATCAATTCACTTCATTCAAAGTTTGAGAGAAAGATCATTCAACACAATGCACACTAGTGGTTAACTGTCAATGGGTTTCATATTTTGTTCGGTGAAATCCTTTTCCTTCTTTTTAAACAATATGTTATTTGCAAAACATTTAGTTAGGTTTTGTATAAATTTGAAAATCTGCTTGCTTGCAAGATGATTCTCGGTACTTGTAAATATCTTTTTTGTTAATGTTGATATAAATGTTGCCTAAAGAATTATTGCATAAAGAATTCCAGCTGGCTTTAAAAATTTCTCACACCCATCAATGTTTTTGGAATATTTCCAAGAAATTGTAATGCAAAGTTTAAATCTTTTAAAACTTCCATAAATCACACGTAAACATGGTAAAGCTGTAAGCACTTGATCATTGTCATTCTTGGCTCAAATGTTCTTTGGAAAGTTAAAATATAAATATTTGCACAACCTAAAGAATTAAAGTTGGAAAGCTTCCAATTGCAGAAATCAAAGTTTTCTCGGACAAACTGTTTATCATCTTCAGTGAAGGCATGAATAACATAACACTGTCGGATTATAAAATAGATAATGTGGACTAAATTTAATGAGATACACAAACTTTAGGAAGCGGTGAGCGAGTATGAAAAAAGCGCCTGTTGATCAAACTTGGAATGAACTGCATTGATGCATGCATTATGTAATCGTTAATTTCTTCGCAACCAGTCAAACGAATCAAATCAAATTTTCATATGTGATGAACAATAAAATAGGCTATGCGCTACATTTTTAATTTTTTGATTCTGATGTCTATTTCTCGGTATACATTCAATTTCATTCACTCAGTAATTTTTTATGGGACACCCTGTATATATTATACTCCCAGCTAAAAACACATATAGACCAGATCCTTTAAAATGTGTGTGTAGCAAAGATTGTACTTAAATTTAATCTATGTGCAATTAGTATTGATCAATAATAAATGTTTAGGAAAAATCATTTGCAAACTGAACTTTTCAAAAACATTTTTATTCCACCTTAAATTTACTGGAATGACCTTGTACAATTGATTTAAATCTTAACACATGTATATATTATTTTAACTTTCAAACAATGTATTCTTTTCCTGAACTGAGAGAGTCAAAAAAGTTAATATTACATTGTAGAAGCGTTAAGCAAAGCAGCATCATTACTTACCATTTTGCAATGAAAAATGATCTTGGGATTCTATCAGGTGTAGGGGTGCTGGATGGGGTCCCTGGATGGGGTCCACTCCCCGCAAGGCCCCACCCTCCTTGTATGGCAAGCCAAGGGGGCCAAAAGCGTGGAACAGCTACGCGTAGCTTCTTTCTCGTTACGAGCAGCTGTTTGACCAATCAAAATAGTCAAATTTAATCACGTGGTTGGGTCGTTAGCTGCGTGTAGTATAGTTATAGGTATCCTCTTTCACAATTATTATCTTGTAATTAATTTACGGAATTAGCATAGATAACGAACGGGTAAAGGAGGCCAAATCACAGCACGCTAAAATGACACAAAGCATATTTATTTAGTGTTTCCAAGTTTACACCGTGTTTAATAGCAAGTAACTTTATATTCGGGCTGTATTAGCGGTGCAGGGGATATGAAGGTCAAACAACAACAACTACTGATGTAAAGCGCTGTGTAAAGATATTGCAGGGAAAGCGATATCACATGCCACTGTGTAAATATGGAGAGAGTAAAATGGGTCATCAATTTTTTCGGAACGGGGGGGGGGTCCTAAATTTACAAATAGTCGGCGTCAATAAATTGCGGCCCTCACTATTTCGGCATCAAAATGTTATGACCCCGACACCCACCACCGATACACCGTACCCCCTAGACAGGCTAAAATTGTATTGAAATCAGTCTTTTGAATACAATAAACACACTATCTGTAGTCATCTTGTGACTCCCTACATTTTGTCATTATCAATTTATGACCCCCCTCCCCTTATTTTTCTTTCCAAAAAGTATGACCCCCTATATTTGGGATCCCCTTCGAAGAAAATTATAGCCCCTAAATATAGAACAATCATCATTCTGTTCAGATATTACTTTAATAGCACCTATACCATTTTTTGCTGATATACTACAGATGTTTTCATTTACAAAAATTAACAACGTAATAGTTGTGAGAGCAGATGTTTACATCAGCTCCACGTGTTTAAAACCGCGAATCTGATTGGTTAGTAAGCTGCACGTAACGAGAAAGAAGCTGCGCGTAGCTAGTCCCACGTTCTGAGCCGCTTAGCTTGCCATATCCTTGGGCCTACTTCTTGACCTCTCGGAACTTGTCTCTTCCATCTTGACTGTGACAATACAAAAAATACACATTTGGCACAATTAATAAATTGTCATTTACTTAAAAATTGTCTTGTATGTAAAATATAAACAGAGCAGTGAGTATCAATAGCCCATTGGGCTACATACAATTACAGCCCCACAGAAAATTTAATAGCGTTGACTATCAGGATATCGATTATTTCACCCTTGATAGTGCATGTATTTCATTGTTTCTGCTCCATACTTGTGTTTGTATGGGGGTCACTCAAATAAAAATGTTACACATCCATGTTAATAAAAATAGCAAATAAAGGATGGATTTTGGGCAGTGGTGTCAAAATTTTTGCCAATTAGGGATCCATTTTTGGACCATTTCACCTCCAGGAACAAACTACTCAATACAAGTGCTTTTGCTCTTTGAATGACAAATGTGACACGATCTGGTCCATGGGGCCAAAGGAGGCATTTTTGAAAATTGAGTTACTGTAATTATTATATTATACATACAATAGGCTATTATTTACAGAAAACACTTGGTTCTAAAGTTGTGAAGTTTTTTATGTCTATTTTCTTATGTATTTTATTGTTTTTTAACTTTATTTTTACCTTCATCTCAGTTTCAAATTTGCCGCCTTTGACCCCCATGGACCGGATCATGTCACAAATACAGTCTTACATGCCTGATAAGGGCATGGAAAAATAATAACCCAAGCCTTTTTGGGGAGGAAATTCCAAAAGAATAGCATACTAATACCTCAAGATATAGCTATTTGAACACGGTTTGCAGAATATCACAAAAACAAAATCCCCTTTTCAGTTTTCCCTGAAATTTCGCTAGGACAAATTTTCAAAATTCCATAAGAAACATTTCCACTTTACAAGAGCACATGCATAGGGCATGAAAATTGATTCCCTAATTTTGGCTATTTTCTTTTCAAATTTCTTGAGTATTCCCTATCTGGAAAACGAATTTTCATTTTTCCTGATTTTCCCCCAAGTGGCTGGGAGTCCTTCCAGGGTCTATGGTTGAACTGACTGAACCCCCGAAAGGGGCAGAGGCCTGGTTTTTTTTAGGGTCAAATTTATGGAAGGCAGTTTTGGTGAAAATGACAGGCACTGTCAAATCCTAGCTTGTCAAATCTCTCTAGTCTACAGGGGTGGGGTCCACATATAGGAGCATTAGGTGGAAGTGCCCTACATGTATAATTGGCTTTGGATATTTTAATTATTTTCTTTATTCCCCCCCATCTTGCCCAGGTGAAAAATCAATTTATTATTGAAAAATCAATAATTAAATGTCCAAACCTAACGTGGGGCCTCTGCCTAATGAGAAAATCAGGTGCACACCCCCTAAGCTAAAATCAAGAAAATCATGCCAACTCAGCCCAATTTCAGCAAATTCGGGCATCTGTACCTTAGGCCCCCCCCACACACACACACACTTGACAATCCTGGATCTACCCTTGTGGTAAGTTGGCCGAGCGGTCTAAGGAAGGTGCTGTACAACACTCTACCACACCACTTGGTCGAAGGCGTCTAAACAAGGTTTGCGGGTTCAAAACCCACACTGTGGCAAATCTTCAAAAAATTGTTCTTAAGTTTCCTCCAAAATCAGGTCGAAAACCAAAACATACATGTGTTAATCAAATTCAGACACATACATTCTGATTTTCTCAAATTAGGCCTCATTCCCATGACTCCTTCAGACCCTGTTGATTGAAGTATGCATTGATTGCGACACAATTTGATCGAAATATAGCTAGCAGCTCTACACGCATATCCAGTGGCGGCACCAGGAATTTTTGCATGTAAATTTCTCCTCTGAATGAAAAGTATGTTGTCGTCAAAACAAACTCGAGCAATTCAATAATGTCATCAGCGTTAAGTAAAGTTCTTTGTTTCAACATGGAGTCCTTCTCCAAATATTCTCTCACTATCTCCAGTGTTTTATTGCTGGGGTATTTGTGAACAGCGACACGAAATCATGTGAATTGAAAATATCCTCGTCATCAATTCTGACTGTAGCAAGTTCTTCCGCTAATTCCTTAGAGTCAGGGCCGTTCCGACCATTAGGCCAGGTAAAGGCGATTAGCCTAGGGCGACAAACGTGAAGGCGCAAAAAAAGCAAAAAAAACAAAAAAAAAGCGGGAAATAGAGAAAGAAAAGGGAAGAAAAAATGAGGCGGATAAAAAGAAAAATGGGAGGAAAAATAAAAAGGGGCGAAAAAGAGAAATAGAAAACAGTGCGGAAAAACAAGTGGCGTAGCGATGGGGGAGGTGGGGCACGTGCACCACCTTTAGGGGGCGCCGAATTGACCAATTCAGTATCGATTATGCGCCCCTCCAAGTGATGAAAGTCCAGATTTCGCACAAAATCATTTGAAATATCAATTATTTAAGACCGATATTCAATTTCATTATAACCAAAATTAATTAGTAACTATTAGTGGTAAGCCCTATGTGTGCACATTTTTGCTTGCTCTGTGCGCAATTGTTTCAAGAAATGGGGGAGGGAGGGGGCGTCATTATGTATCCTTAACCCTGGGCGTTTTCAAGGGGGTAACTCCCCTTAACACTTTTTTGGTATGCTTTGGTGGGGCGGCATGGAGAGGCTTTGCCTAGGGCGGCAAAATCCCTAGGAACGGCCCTGCTTAGAGTTTGTGACATGATGAGTTGTCTTTCATACCATTGGGGACAAGATCTCCGCTAACGCTTTTGATGTTTGATACGCGATCGATCCAGTGTAATCTACAATTGGTCTTACCGGGTATCCCTCTTTGTGAATCTTTGTAGTGCAGTATATGCGTGGTATATTTTCAGCAGTCGGGTAGAGTAATTTAAACTGGCTATCGTCAATCTTGTAAGTCTCTGTAAGTTACCCACCAACTTCCGCTTGTATTTTGAAGTGGGGTCTCCTTTTAACTTTTCGTAAGTCTTTCATCACCTAACAAGTTGTTTACCTTCTCTTCATATCCCTCGGTAGATGTAACAACCATGCTTCTACCCTTGTCTGCACCCATTATTATTATTGACTTATCCTTTTTCAACTGTTCGAGTGCTAGTCTTTCATCTTTGCTACTGTTCGATTTTGGGATTTTCGCTGATTTTAATACTCCTGCGACTTCCGCGTGAAGGTTTTGTGCTTCTCCAGGTGGTAATTTCCAACTCACTTTCTCGGCCGCGACAATGAAATCCTCGTTGGGGATCCTCCACCGACACCACGAAATTTAAACCTTTGGCCAGCAGGGAATTCTGCGAGTCCGTAAGCTTCTTTTCTGTGTTGTTTACAACCCATTTATTCAGCTGTGTTCCTGACAAGTCAATATCCAGTACAGCGGCTCTTTTCTTCGCTGATTCTTCATTTTTGTCTTTGAGATTGTTTAGCTTCTTAATTTGTCTTTCCTTTGACTTTTCATGTTCTGTTTTGCGTTTGTTTTCCAAATGAAATTCAAGATGGCGGCATACATCGGCTTGCTCATACAGAATTCTAATATACAAAACTCTCCAAATTACGTACATTTTTTACTGTCTCTTGACCATAACGACTTCTTAACTCCTTGAATAAGTTCATCAGGACTGTTAGGTATCATACTATTGGTACATTGTGTTTACAAGTCCAAAAATGTACTCACATTTAGACGTTTCATCTTCCGATTGGAAGACTTACTCAGTAATGCAATGAACCAGCAACACTCCTACTCTCATCTCCAGAGTGCACAGTTCTCTGTATCTGTATCTGCCGTCGTCAGCAGAATCTCCTCATGCAGAGGCAATCTTATACAGTGGCATGGCATGGGTCATCACATGGGGGGGGCACCGACCGACCGACCATGATTGGGGCCGTGTCAAGTTGGTTCCTGAGCATGCTGTTCTGACTTTACTTACTGGGGACCATCATGATCTTCCACGGACTTCCGCTACATGTTTCAGGACTAATGTTGGCAGGGCCGGATTTACCATAGGGCCAGATGGGCCCAGGCCCAGGGCCCCCAAAATGTTTTGGGCCAAAATAACCTACAAAAATTACAGGTTGGTTATTTAGCAAAATTCAGTTTCAATTTGGGCCAAAATAGTCTAAAATGTATTTTTTTGCGCGCGCAAATCTCCCAGCAAAGTCTAAAAACTTGGCCACTTGAGTTCACATGCCTTCTTCACGGTGCGTTTGGGGCCTCCAAATGTTGGCCTGGCCCAGGGCCCCCAAAAGGTAAATCCGGCCCTGAATATTGGCCAACTTAGTGAAGAGTATGTCAGTATGATAACAGTCAATGTCTGTGCTGATGAAACTAAGTTGGACATGGACAACTAATTTTTTTTTAAACATGACTTTTTTTTGCATATTTGTAATACATGTTTCCCAACTTGCACCTAAATGGAATCGTACAAACGGCAGATATATTATGTTATATCTAATCCTATATTGTTTCCCCTTTTCATTGTTGTAGATCTGGTGGGGTTTGCATGCGGATGTAGATGTAGACAAGCGTAGATAAGCGTAGACAAGCGTAGACAAGCATAGACAGAACTTATTAGAGACTAACATTATTAATAACTTTCATGGTAGCAGAGCAAGGTTAACAAAACACAATGGCAGACAAGAAGGATAATAAGTTCTTGACCCCACCAGTTTGGAATACTGAAACTACATCCTATGAGGATTGGAAGTTTGATATAAATCTGTGGACACAATTCACAAAAGTAGAGAAGGAAAGACAAGGCTTTGCAGTATACAGTGTTTTGCCAGCAAGTAAAGGAGTGAATGATAAAGTGAGACTGGCCATGCAAAATGAAGAAATCAAAGTTGACCAAGAGGACTCGGTAGACCAAATATTCAAAATTCTGGATAAGTGGTACAAGAAGGATGACCTAAGTGTAGTCTGCGAAGCATGGTGTTCACACAAAAATCTAACAAAGAAGGACACCGATACTATGGATCAATTTCTCAATGAGTACGAGAAGAAAGTGAAAGAATTAAAGAAGGAAGGCATCACACTGCCAGAAGTAGTACTGGCTATGCAACTCATCGATAGCGCTGGACTAGACAAGAAAGATAAACAGATTGTTCTCACTGCAGTTGATTACACTAAGAAAGAAGAAATGTATGACCAAATGAAGAGTGCCCTGAGAAAATTCTTTGGTGATCAGGGTATGTCACAAAGACAAAGATCTGATAGGGTATCTATCAAAGAAGAACCTGTATATACAACAGAATCAGAAGAGGCTTACTTTACCTGAGGCAGATATGCCAAACGTGGAGGAAATTATTCAGGACGTGGCCGTGGTCGCGGTACATGGTCAGGGCGTGGCTCTGGTCGATTAACTGGTCGTGGTGCAGGACAAAGTAGTACAAATACTGAAAGATCCAATGCTGGATACACAGGTACTCAAGTTAACAGAGGTAGAGGAGCCTACAGAGGAACCAGTAGTTACATCAGAAGAAATCCTCGTGATGCAGAGGGAAACTATTTAAAGTGTTTGGTGTGTGAGTCAATCATGCACTTCAAGAGAGATTGCCCACATACAAATCATAATCAGGAAGCAAGTGCTCTTGAAACTTCAACACCTGCTGATGCAGAGGTATACAAAGTGAATGATTATTCGCACGAAGATAAGCAAGTGCTTATGGCTGAAACTGGCAATGCTGCTGTTCTGGACAGTGCTTGTAGTAAAACAGTAGCAGGCCGTGCATGGAAGGAGATGTATTTGGCATCCCTCTCTGTAAGTGAAAGGAAGCAAGTAAAGTTCCTTCCAGGAGGAACAAAGTTCAAATTTGGAGCAGGAAACAAAATTGAGTCTGAAGAAGGAATGGAGATCCCATGTGTTATTGGAGGACTAAAGACAACCATAAGAACACATGTGGTTAATAGTGATATTCCGCTACTTTTGAGTAAGCCAGATATGAAGAGAATGGGGTTCAAGTTGGACATGGAAGAAGATACTTTAGAAGTTAATGGAAAGAAGATAGAGCTGGATACTACATCTTCAGGTCATTATTATGTTCCATTGAAAGAATGTGAGGTGAAGATAGAAAATGTACAAATGGTGATTGAGCAGAAAACATTTGAAGAAAAAGAGAAAATGGTCCAGAAACTACATCGCCAATTTGCTCATCCTACTGCTAAGAGTCTGAAGGCAATAATGAGCAATGCAGATGCCCTTGATGATGAATGTCGGATGCTCATCGATAGTATTAGTGAGAAGTGTGAAGTATGCAAGAGATTTAAGAAGACCCCTGCACGACCCGTGGTATGCCTGCCTTTAGCTAGACAATTCAATGATGTAGTAGCCATGGATCTCAAACAGTATGGAGATGTGTACTTCATACACTTTATTGACCTCTTCACCAGATTCAGTAAAAGCAAAGTCATCAGAAGAAAAAACCCCAAAGTGATTGTCAACAGTGTTGCAACTGAGTGGATTGCAGCTGGGTTTGGACCTCCCAAGAAGTTTCTAGTGGATAACGGTGGAGAATTTGACAATGCTGAATACAGAGAACTAGCAGAACAATTCAATGTAGAAGTGTGTGCTACAGCAGCATACTCCCCATGGTCAAATGGTATTTGTGAGAGGAACCACTATGTAGTAGACGTTTGTGTGCAAAAAATGCTGGAAGAAGATCCTCAATTGGATGTAGATGTTGCCCTAGCCTGGGCGGTGAATGCTAAAAATAGTATGCAGAACCATTGTGGGTTTAGCCCAATTCAGCTTGTCCTTGGCAACCACCCTAATCTACCATCAGTCATGGTAAATCAACCTCCAGCTTTAGAGAATGCAGATGTGAGTGACACAGTGATCAAGCACCTGAATGCTCTTCATGCTGCAAGGCGAGCTTATACCAAAGCTGAATCATCTGAATCACTACTTTGTATATGTGGCAAGATCATGGAGCGTGCTATTTTTAATATGATTTTTCCTGTTATTAAAAACCAAATCTACCCTCTCCAACATGGGTTCATGAAAGGACGCTCAGCCACTACACAGTTAGTTGAAGTTTTCCATGAAGTTAATTCCATCCTGGACAATGCTGGGCAGGTTGATATGATATATCTTGATTTTTCAAAAGCCTTTGACAGTGTATCTCATGAGCTTCTTATTCATAAACTTGGCTCATTTGGTATCCACTCAGATCTTTCGCACTGGCTTAGGGCTTACTTAACTGGCAGACGGCAGAGGGTCGTTGTTGATGGGGTTTATTCTGACTGGCTGCCTGTTATTTCTGGAGTGCCACAGGGTCCATCCTTGGCCCTTTACTTTTTGTTTTATATATCAACGACCTGCCTAGCATTGTCCAACATGCAAAAGTTGCACTCTTTGCGGATGACGCAAAAATGTTACATTAATGTAAAAATGTAAATGATTGCAAATTGCTTCAGGAAGATCTTCATCATCTTGTTCAATGGAGTAATACTTGGGAATTAAATTTTCATCCCTCAAAATGCCAAGTCATTACTGTTTCAAGGAAACGTTTGTTAGTGAATTTTGATTATTTTATGAATAACACAAAACTTAGTGCAATCAAATCTGTCAGAGATCTTGGTGTTGATGTCACATCCAAACTTGATTGGAACTACCATATTAACAGATTGGTAAAAAAGTGCAATAAAAAAATGGGTCTCATCATGCGCACAGTTGGTTTTAAGGCACCTGAAAATATCACTAAAGCCCTGTATAATTCATTGATCAGACACAATATTCAGTGTCTCGAAAGTGTTCAAAGGCGAGCTACCAAGTTCATCATGCACTATCCTGATCTGGATTATCGGGAGCGCTTGTGCCATCTGGGTATGTTACCCCTCACGCTTAGTGAGAGCAACTTGATATTTGTTTATTTTACAAGTCCTTGTCTGACAATTACGATCTGGATGTCTACAAGTATGTCAAGTTTTACAAGTCAGAGATTGGGCAAGACCGTCCCAACACAAGATCAACATGTGACACCTTGCGCCTTAGGATCCCCTTCTGCAAAACGGAAGCTTTTAAGTCCAGTTTTTTTAACCGCATTGTGCCAATTTGGAATCAGCTTCCCCTTAGTGTTAGGTCCTCTTCATCTTTTTCTGTTTTTAAAAGCAATGTGGTTAATTTTTTGCATTCTCATTTTGAGTTAAATTTTCGGCCAGCTGACATTTGTACGTGGGTTTCCGTATGCAGCTGTGCTATTTGTAGGGTGTCTTAATTAAATTTTTGATCTTGAGGTGGGATGGTCTTAGAGGTGATATGCACCTGTTCATCCCAATCCTCTACACTGGTATCTCTCCTACATGACAGCGTTCAAGATTTGACTTACGTTTGGCGGACACGCGTGTGAAAAAAGTATTTAGGGGTGAAAAGTACCAAAATTCTTGAATGTTTATATGTTTCCAAGGGTAAAATGTCATCTAGTTTCAGATTTTGGCACTTAAAACTCCCTTATCTTTTATAGATTTTGAGACAAAATCATTTTTTGGTCCGATTTTGGCCGAAAATGGCCATTTTGGGGTGACAAAAATTTTGACTTGCAGATTTCCTGTGAGTATATGAACATGAGAACTATCAAATAGTGCCTAATTTTCTATTCTAATTGTGTAACAAGGGTACAATTGTGATATTTAAAGCATTGAATGGGATCCATATATTTCTTTATTTTTGTAGCAGGGGTAGAAACTTGAGGGTTCGGGTGACAATTGATTTAGAAAAATATACAATATTCGCATCATTTTCAATTTGAAAACGCCATATCTCCACAATGGTATGAGCTATAGGGATGCTTTAAGTGTTTATTTGCTCAGTATTTCATTAGCTAAATGGTGATATAACAAACAAGTAAGCTAGATCTACAGAAAATAAAATAACTTGCAAAATGCTACCCCCACCCCTAAGGATTTTGAGGGCGTGAAAAAAGTCACAGATTTTGCAAAAAAAATAAGTCCTTCAAAATTGGGAGGTTTGAGGCTAAACAAAAGACATGTTGCCCTTACCAATGCCTCCCTCTAGAGCAACATGTTTTTGTTTAGCCCTGAGTATCCCCATTTTGAAGGACTTATTTTTTTTGCTCCAATTTTTGCTCCAATTTGGGGACTTTGGGCAGAAATATGCCTGTACAGTGCTATGGGGAAAATTTTCAAGTTGATAATTATGCATTTTTATGTCAGATTCAGTTTCTACACAAAATTTCACCCTAGAAAATGTTCCTTTAAGTAGGATATCTTTCACTTTAAGTTTCCACCATTCTGTCCACCAAACGCAAGTCAAAGCTTGAACGCTGTCATATATGTCTTTTATACTTTTACTTTGTGCAATATATTTATCCATCTTTTATCTAATTTTGTTATTTGATATTGTAACCAGTGTATGAAGCCAAATAAATAAATAAAAATAAATAAATAAAATAGAATACGCAAAGCCTTACGACACAGAGTTAGAGCTACAGAGACCACATTTATGGCTGGAGACCGTGTTTTCTATAAACGAGATGACAGTAACAGATGGCGTGGACCAGGAAAAGTTATTGGCCAGGATGGCAAGATAGTCTTTATCAGACATGGAAGTCAGCTGGTACGTGTATCAACATGTAGAGCAATAAAGACACAGCCTGCAACTGTGCCAGCAAAGAATCAAGAAAATGGATCCACAATGCCACATGCTGAATACAAAGAAGAAAGTAAAGAAGCAAATGGACACACAGAATTGCCAATCCGTGGAGTGTTCATAGATGAAGAAAGTGAAGATGGTGAAATGCAAGAAGAGGAAGACGGTGTTGAAGAAGTTGAAGACCTTGTGGAGAACCAGAACAATTATGATGAACACGTGATGCCTCATGAAGAAAACAGTGTGAAACATTGTAGTGATAGGCTAGAGCAATGTAAGGATGTTACAAGGACAGCATCACAGTCAAAGCATGGACTTTCAGAGCATCAACCAACTAGTAAAGGTGCCAGCATGGTAGACCTGCGGAGAGAAGTTCCTAAAGTAAATGACAAGATAAAATATCGTTTGCCAGATAGTGAAGAGTGGATGAATGCAAAGGTGATAAGCAGAGGTGGAAAAGCTACAGGCAAAAACAAACGATATGTCAATGTGATCAACGACATAGACAAGGAGAAGTTGGGAGTCCATCTAGATAGAGTTGAATTTGAAGTGATCAAAGAGAATGCTGATAGAGCAGAAGATGGTAGTAGCAGAGAAGAAGAGTGTGTAGAACCTGGTGTAGAAGAGGAAAATACAGAAGACGTAAATGTAGTGTTTGTCCCAATAAGTAATCATGGGAAACCAGAAGTTGTTAGAGCAAAAGAACAGGAGTTGCAAAATTGGAGCAACTTTGATGTTTATAAAGAAGTTCAAGACAATGGTCAAAGTGCATTATCTACACGTTGGGTAGTGACTGAAAAACCTTTGCCTGGTGGGCAAAAAGTAGTGAAGGCAAGACTAGTAGTCAGAGGTTTTGAAGAAGAAGAGAAGGTTCAGTCTGACTCACCAACAGCATCTAAGTCAACACTTAGAATAGTTATGGCAATTGCAGCCAGTGAAGAGTGGCAATGTGAAGTTATAGACATAAAAGCAGCTTTCTTGCAAGGAAGGAAGATTGATCGGGATGTATATCTTATACCACCTGCAGAAGTTAGAGAAGAAGGTATGATTTGGAAACTGAACAAGGCAGCTTATGGACTTGATGATGCATCTCGAAATTGGTATTTCAGTGTGAAAGAAGAACTCATCAAGTTGGGCTGTAAGGAGTCAGAGTTGGACAAGGCACTATTCAGATGGTATAACAATGGGAAGCTAGAGGGGATCTTTGTGATGCATGTTGATGATTTTCTGTTTGCTGGAACTGAAGCTTTTAATAGGAATGTCATTGATGCAGTTGCTAACAAGTACAAGGTTGGAAAGAGACAAATTGACAACTTTCGTTATGTTGGTTTAGATGTGTCACAAGATGAAAGTAGTATCAGAGTCAACCAGAATGAGTATGGAGCTGAGATAGAAGAAATCACAGTCAATTCAAGCAGGAAAAGTGACAAATCATCTCCACTGAATAAGCAAGAAATGACTACACTGAGAGCTACAGCTGGTCAGTTAAACTGGATGGCCACACAGACAAGACCAGATTTGAGTTATGATGCTCTAGAGCTGAACATGTCAAGACATCACCCTACTGTAGAGCAGTTACTGAGAGCCAATAAAGCCATTCGACAAGCGAAACGAGTCCAAGTAGACACATGTTTTCCTCAGCTTGGCCCTTTCAATGAATGGAAGATGAACGTCTTTTGTGATGCCTCATGGGGTAATCTACCAGATGGTGTATCAAGTGCTCAAGGTCATGTAATATTCATAACAGGACAAGAACAGAAAAGCTGCCCACTGTCATGGACATCAAACAAGATTAAAAGAAAGGTATCAAGCACCTTGGCAGCAGAAGCTCTCTCAATGCATGATGCATTGGATGAAGCTGTATATCTTGGTAGTCTGATAAGTGAAATTTACTGCGGTAACTATGAAGAGAACAGATTGCCCATTGTTGTGTACACAGACAACAAGTCTTTGCACCAGAATATCCATTCTACAAAGCAAGTCCATGAGAAACGCCTAAGAATTAACATTGCAGAGATACAGAGAATGTTGGCTTCAGGAGAAGTACAGATGGTTGAATGGGTGCCCAGCAAGCTTCAGTTGGCTGATTGTCTTACCAAGAGAGGAGCAGATAGTGAATGGCTGTTGGAATGCTTCACCACCGGAGAATTGAAGATCAAGTGCATGGAAGTATAGATATGAACTGACTTATCTCAAAAAGGACTTCAGATTCTTAATCATACTCTAAAGTGAACTAAAAATCATGTTAAATCATGATCTCAGAAAGGAGTTCATATTCTTAATCATACTCTAAAGTGAACTAAAAAATCATGTTAAACCATGATCTCAGAAAGGACTTCAGATTCTTATGACACTCTAAAGTCAACTCAAAATCATGTTAAGTCATGATATTGTAAATATGTTATAGTCAATTGGTAATTGACCATTTTCCAGATAGTATAGAGACATTTACTACATACTGAACTCAAGAACACTATCCAATGTATATGGTCATTTTCACGGTAAAGGGTGTAACTTTGGATTTTTAACATTTTGATCCGTAGTTTTCTAATAAAGCCACAGAATTCCATGATTTTTGGCCACATAAGTCATCTAGTTAGCAGCTACCTTGGGTAGCATAATCATCTTCGGGAGTTACTGCGTTCAGTTTTAGCAGGCTTAAATGTACCTAATATTGCCATTTTGAAAAACTGTAAAAAACAGTAACATTTTGTAAAACCCTGTGTTTTCTTCAGTTAGTTCATGGATAATTTTTCTTATCCTGAAAGTACGGTCATATGTTCAGTAAACACTGCCACATTAGATTTAATTGTGAACAGCCCTGTATTTTTGAGAACCGGACTTGATATTTGTCGTTTCGGAGGCTTCATTTTCCGTTAACAATTGTTAACAAACTTTGTGGGTATAGCTTTGGTTCATAATTCTTGGTTATTTCTTCACTTCTTCTTGATTCATAACAGTTGATATCTTAACTTGAAATGGGTAACAAAAATTAGTTGATTTGCAAGCTTTTAAAATTTTTATAAAATCTTGACTTCAAAGAGCCGATTTTCCGTTAACTTTTTGAAGCCTCCGAAACAAACTGTTCAGCAAGCTTGGGCAAATATAAATAAAAGAGCTCATCCAATCTATTTATCAAAATGTAGCAAAGTAGATCCTCAAGTCACTTGTTTTTAAATCATGGAGATATATATCACCGTTTGAAAATGGGACCCAATACAAACTTTCCGTTAACAATTGAAGCCTCCGAAACAAATGAAGCCTCCAAACAACAGTAAACTTAATTATCATCTATGCATATCTAAATTGGTATGTTCCATATTGATATCTGCATTGTAATTGTTGCATGATATGTGCAGAATGTCATAAATTTAAAAAAAAATTGATATTATGGTTAATGCTTGAAAAATATACTGATATCCAAGAAAGCCCGTTTCCGAGGCTCCACATGCAAATAACACCATACTTAACAAATGCGCGAAAAAATTATCATGTTATAAATCTGCAATATCTGCGCATAGAATCATTGATTCAATACACACAAGAAAATAACAGCTTAGATGATCCCAACAGTGTTGTTTTCAAAAAACTACTTCTGCCATGTTTAACCATTGTAAACATGAAGCCAAAGAAACAAAAAAAATGACTTGCTGTGATAATTTAATTTTTGTCACAACTGAAATTCAATACTTAGAAGCAAAGCATGAAAATTAGTAATTGTGATATTTTTTACCTATTTTTCATGTCAACTTGTAGTAGTTAGCCAAATATTTTACTTTTATGATCACCTGTGTTGTTAACTGAAGCCTCCGAAACACAAATCGCTTGAATTGCCAATTCTAAAAAATAACTCCAATTTCTGTGAAACTTGGCTGGGAGGTTCCTTTCATCAAGTAGTATTTGTACATGAAGTTAGACATTTAAATTATTTTAGGAACCCAATTAAAACTTAAAAAATATGTTTAAGGTTGGGAAATTTCCATTGCAAATGACCCTTGATGTTAAAAATTTTCAAAATTGCAATTACAAACATTGCAAAACATGGTATAAAATTTAACTTATATCTGTTGACTTACTTTGGAATGGGATTTCACATGTATTCCAGCTTTCATGTCATAATTTTCTGAGCTTATGTAAAATACATTTTTTTTTTTTTTTTAAACAAAATGTTATGGAAATGTCAAATTTTTTATCAGAAATCAAAAGGTTTAAGCCTTGAAACACTATTTTACTGGAATTTAAGTTGCTTCTATGCATGTTTACAGTAAACAGAAACATATTTAAGTGGTTTGAAATTTTGACCCTAAAAATCAAAAGTTACACCCTTTACCGTGAAAATGACCATATATGTTCAAGACTTTTGTTATCTCAACAAACTCAAGAAATAATGGGGAATATGTTATGTTATATCTAATCCTATATTGTTTCCCCTTTTCATTGTTGTAGATCTGGTGGGGTTTGCATGCGGATGTAGATGTAGACAAGCGTAGATAAGCGTAGACAAGCGTAGACAAGCATAGACAGAACTTATTAGAGACTAACATTATTAATAACTTTCAAGATACAGGTACAGATATAATGTTAGATAAAGTTAATTTTTTCTTACTTCCTGTCAAGTGCATTGATCAGCCAATCTGCATGATTGTTTATTTCTTCTGTGTGTACGCTCGTCTACGCTTGGCGCACAGCTCGGACCACGGAAGTAATTAACTTTAGAATTAACTTTAGTAAATGTATTGTAAACCTGTATTTTAGTGAGATAAGGTATCTCGAGCTTGGACTGACCATGGAGATATATTATACAAATATTGACTGCTATGAGGGGCACAGTTAAAATTATAGGCCCGAGGTGATGTCAAACCCATGACTATGCCCAAATCGAAGCTGAGGGCATAGTCATGGGTTTGACATCACCGAGGGCCTAAAATTTTAAACTGTGCCCTGAATATTAAGCAGTCAATATTTGTTTTATATACCGAATCTTAAGATTCTTGTTATCTGTTTGGTTAAAAGCATCGGTTTTGGGAAGAGAAATTAATAGTTTCAATGCGAACGGCACAGTTTACAATCTGCGATTTCCGCATAATTATAGCGCGCGAAAACATTAACGCGTGCGTAATATCATTTTATAGGTATACATACAAAAAAATTTAACTTTTTTTTATTCTCATCAAAGTAATCTCATATTAAAGAGCTAAATGAAAGAAAACTGATGAGGCATAAATGAATGTAATACAACATGTGGTTGTGGAGATATGCTAATTTGAATGTCTCAATTTTTCAGCCAATTTCCTGTACAAACTTTTTGTGTATGCACATATTAAAATGTTTATACTGTGCATTGTGAGTACACAATTTTAAGAAACAAGCACTTGATATTTACTGGTACTGAATTGTAAATGTAATCCTAGATTGATTGAATTTGTATTGATGTGAACATAAGGGCCTATCATTTTTCTTTGGAAGGGGGGTCCCAAATATACAGGGGGTCATAATTTTTGGAAAAAAAATAGGGGGGTCATAACATTTTGATGACCAAAATGTAGGGAGTCGCAAGATGACCACAGATAGTGTGTTTATCTTATTCAATAAAAATTCCTTTAAAAGGAATAGGGTGGGCAAATGAAAAATTGTCAAGAGAAATGAAATAATGAGTAAGTCTTCACAATTAAAAACAGGGAAAATATGACACAACATCGATTTCCAATGGGGGAATAACACAAAGCGTATAAACAAAGTTAAAAGAGTTTTTAACTTTATACGTTTGTTATTCCCCATTGGAGGTTGTGTCATATGTTCCCCTGATTTTAATCTTATCTATTGCTTATCCTTTGTTCTCTGCTGGTCAGTTGGAACAGATTTTCCCTGTTTTTATATTAACCCTTCACATCATAACAGAAGACGTTTTATGTCAACATTTTATATAAAACATTGTTATAAAACTTTTGTAGATAATAGTTATTTAAAACATTTTCGTAATCATACCTAGAGTTTTTTTATCATCAGATAGAAAGACTTCTGCTCATCTTCTCTGGTGAGACAACAGGGCTGGGGTATCTTTCCATATCAAAGTTTAAAAATCTGTCATATCAATTTCCTCAATATGTTGTTTTGATACAATTAAGAGGGGAAAAGTTTGATTTTACAATATTTCGATATTATTTTTTAACTTTGTAACTTTATTATGATTAACATAACTGTATTTCAAAGCGTCAAACTATATCATTATTTTGTCCCAACAAAATAATCCAGGGAATAAAATATTCATTCATATGTTTATTTATTTTATTCAACCTGGGCCATTTCTACTGGTGCAAATGCATTCTAATAATTTGTCTATAATACCTTATACAAGCATTAGCAAGCACTATCTAATATAATTTGTCTATAATACCTTATACAAGCATTAGCAAGCTCTATTTGTGACAAGATTTGAAAAGTAAATAGCCTATGTACACACTAAACACTATGCACATACAAGCTGTATTTAAGTACATGCCGAAGCTGTCGGTACAGTACAAAATGATATATATGACCTTCACAATGCTATTAATTTAGCCCAAAGATTAGGAAAACTAGCAAAACTGGTGAACTGGTACTGTTCAAATAAAAACATCTGCAAATCTTGCTGCAATTTCCAAATAGTATTTCTATTACTTAAATAATTATTTTTGTTATTTCTTTTAATACAAACACATTGCTGCCTATGACGACTTTATCGTATTACTTACATATCAAAATCAAGTAATAATTACAAAACTCGCCAGTAAACTATCACCTCTGTGGGTGTTTGGGATATAACCGCACGAATATTTTCTCAACACTGCGGCATGTGAAAAAGTAGGTCAATAGTCAGAGAATATAGGGTGGGTGCGGCACGCCGCACCCACCCAAAAAGACTGAATACAATTTTAGCCTCTTCAGGGGGTACATGTAAGGTGTATCAGTGGGTGGTGGGGGAGGGGGTCATAAAATTTTGTTGGTGAAATAGGGGGGGTTGATTGATGCCGACTTTTTGTAAATTTGGGAGCCCCTTCCGCAGAAAATGATAGCCCCCTAATAATATACAAATGAACATGTATGAGTAACATTTTGTTTTATTTCTGTTTTCTGATGCAGATTCCAGCTTTGACAGAGGATGGAAACCAGGGACTGTCTTTTGGAATTTGCAGGAGAGCATTAAATAGCTCTTCTAGAGCCTTCAAGAGCTGTTTAGAACATTTACAATAAAATGAATACCTGAGTGGAAGAAGGGCCCAACTCCAATTTTTTACAAAATGAGTTAGACCCAGCATTTTATTGCCTGCAGACTGTTCTTCCTTGTGTGTGAACGATGAGCCAAAATCAACTTCCTAAATAGTTTTCCACATACACTTAATCATGGTTTTTATGGAAGAAAGGCCCAACTCCATGGAGTTGGGCCCTTCTTCCACAAATATTGGGTTAAAGAGGAATTTTGTTCATCCATGAAATCTGCTTTTCACAACAATAAATTTTCTTGCTAACATATTACATGCTTCTATTTAGGTAATTACCAAGTTTCTGTAGCTATTTATAAGACATCTGCTTAGGGAACTGGCACTTGCAGTATATTAGTGGAAGAAGGGCCCAACTCCAGCTCGTATTAAGACCTGTACCACTACCATGGAAACATCATATATAATTTTGAATGTATGCAATATTGTATGTTCATGTATTAAAGGTCCCCTGAAGGTAAAAACATTCTGCCTATAAAACTTTTCCAAATATTAATTTTTTTCTTAATATCTCAAAAACAGTTTTGATGGAGTTGGTCCCTTCTTCCACTCAGGTATTCAAATGTAATGAGAGAATGGTCAACTAAGGAAAGCTAAAAATCACTCTCCTATATCCGATTTATGGAGAGCAGTAGAGAGTGATTGCTCTCGCTCTCCTCAAAAGGCAGTCCCTGGGAAACCACAGTGAGGGCCAACAGCAAATTAATGCAAAAATAAAGAAAAACTTATTCAAAAAGGTAATTTGTGTTCAAGTGTCTTATTTTTTTTTGTCATTGAAAAACTCACGGTTTTGATACTACCCACCCGAGTACACCTTTTCACTGATACAGGGGGGTAATTTGTTTGAGGGGCACCCTTTAAAGGAAATCTGTACCATAAACTAATCAATGGCTAATATAGTTATATACCCCTAAATTAAACATACCAGACGGTCTATATGAATTTCGGAATATTCCTAACAAAGAAAAAGCACTTTTAATCCTTCGTTTCTGCGATTCATGGAAGCCGCCATGATAGCTCCTTTCTGCCACAAGCGGTACAGTGTAACCTTTCACACAGACCCGCGGCGAGCGTGTGTTGCTATGGCATTCGCGACCCCCACAGCGAATTTTGGTTTTTAGTGCTGTTTTTACTTCTCGTTCTCAAAAGACATTGCTGATCATAAATATTACTTAAAATACATTTTTTTATGTTCTTCTGTAGTTTTATGGGTAAAAATTGTCGCGTTTTCTTTTTAACGAATGTTGAATCTGAACTTTGGTAGTATTAAGCCCGTGTCACCAAAGTTCACGAGCCTGAAAAGCTGGTGGCACGTTTCACTGGTTTCAAAATCGGGTACCGTTACAGCGTAATAAAATACATCTGGTATCACTCTGGCCGCCGCCACGGATTGCAAAATGACCGTTGATCGTCGTGAGGAATTAAGAATTTCTCCTTTATTTGTACGTATATAAGCTTGGGACTTTTACTGTTTGTCGTTTTTATTATTACTGCAACTATATAGCCATTGACTAGTTTATGGTACAGATTTCCTTTAAAATGTTTAATTATTATAAGCACTAGCTCTAGCTGATGCATTTACCCCCTCCCCCAGGAAAATGTTTTGAGCAGGCACCCTTTGGTGCACTGGCTGGCGCATGCTCCATATTCCGAAGATCATTGCGGAAACTTGAGGGCCAGTTCACTTGATCATCAGAATGGGGTCACTCCTGCTCAAGTATGAAGCCCTGCCCCTTCCCCAGCTTAAGTTTTGTCTTTGAGCAGGCACCCTTTGGAGCACTGGCTGGCGAATGCCCGGGGCGCATGCTCCCTATTCCGAAGATCATTGCGGAAACTCGAGGGCCAGTTCACTTGATCATCAGAATGGGGTCACTCCTGCTCAAGTATGAACCCCCCTGCCCCTTCCCCAGCTTAAGTTTTGTCTTTGAGCAGGCACCCTTTGGAGCACTGGCTGGCGCATGCTCCCTATTCCGAAGATCATTGCGGAAACTCGAGGGCCAGTTCACTTGATCATCAGAATGGGGTCACTCCTGCTCAAGTATGAACCCCCCTTCCCCCTTCCCCCAGCTTAAGTTTTGTCTTTGAGCAGGCACCCTTTGGAGCACTGGCTGGAGCATGCTCCCTATTCCGAAGATCATTGCGGAAACTCGAGGCACTACAAATATTACTGTATCCAAATGCTTGTTAAATTACTCGCGCATGCTCCAGCCGCTGGACCAATCACAGTCGACTCAGCGAGATCCTGCCGATGTTTGCCGAATGACCAGCCGAACTTTTAATCTTTGTGTGTTCGGCACGGGATTTTAGAAAGGTCTTTGAGGATTGAATGATGTTTTGAATCTGACAACTTTCAACTCGCATTTAGACAAAATGGCAATCTACACGAAGTTTTTTAAACCTTGAAAATCGGTGAAGAGATAAGGAAGATAATGACATTTTCAGCGCACATGTTTTTGATCATCGAAATTTTTAGATAAGTTGACAATTCTGGAACATTTTGAGGTATAAATTTCATCGCAAGATTCACAATTTCTTGGATTTTTCCGATGAATACTTTGATTTTTTTCACCATCGGAAAACTACACAGTATAACACTGCAAGTTTTAACGTGTTACATTTTCGAGTTTTGTGTTTACATTTACGCCAAAGTTGGACCAAATTTGAGTAATATTTCGGATTTTCTCGTTTCTACTGCACGGAAGATCATAAGGCCGAATAAAAATAAAACATGTTTCTCGTCCCCTCCCGCTTCCTGTTTTGAGGCCGCTTCAAATTTTTTTTAATTCAGTCAAAACTTCTGAAGAAAGATGTCTTGGAAGTTGAGATGTTTTCTATAGCCTTGCTAATATGCAAGAAACAATTCTGGATGGTTCTGTGATCACTAGCGGGGGCGTACCTACCAGAGCAATAAAATAAAAAGGACCTCAAGCCCCTCTTCCTCCTTTTTTTAATCCCGGACGCGAAACATGTTTTTATTTTTACTCGGCCAAATCATTCTCCAGACACGCTCCAGAAGACATGCAAATACATGGAGTACAATACCAATCACCTGTTTAACTGGTATTGATCATAGTAATTCTTTGTACTCCATGCATTAGCATATCTTATGGAGCGTGTCTGGAGATGATTTGATTCACGGCAGGGAAGTGCAGGGCAGCGTGAGTGAACACGGGTCACTGAATTAGCATAAAGGTCACACAAAACATCTTCCGCGCAAGCGTGATAACCTCACAGTGAAAAATTTGACCTTACAAAGCTGTCGAGTATTTAGATACAGCGGTATAGTGTGTAAGTTCGTAGTGCGAGGGCCAGTTCACTTGATCATCAGAATGGGGTCACTCCTGCTCAAGTATGATGGGATAGGAATAGGAAAGGTCCAAATTTGCTTCTTCCCCCCGACTCATAGTCAGCACAGAATGAGAATCTATCCCAGCTCGCCTCACATACCTTATATCCAGGCTGGACACATCACACTACCGTGTGATGTGTCCAGTTCTTCGCCGAACTTACATATAAGATGGAGAGTTTAGCATAACGGCCTGCCTATTTACGCTTCCTGAAAACACTCTTGCACATAACATACAAAACCACAAATTCACTAACCTCAACTTGCACTACCGACACCATGAAAAATATTTTAATTATTACCGATCCTTCAGAATACTTGCAAATATTGGCAGTTTCATAAAATCCTGCTGCTGAAAATCGTAAATTCCACAATCTTCTGTCAGATCCAGGTCAGTAATCACAGATGGGCGAATCTACCAGCGTGACAAGACCAGAGATAATAAAGGATGAGAGGCCACGCCGTACAAATAGCTAGCCTGATTGGCAAGCGTCGTCGCTGGCCAGATCTTCTACGGTCGTGTATGATGAGTAGAGACCATAGAGCCCTATCTAGGACTCTGTGGAAGAAACGGTTCCTAATTTTGAAGCCATGGATAATATATTCATTTATACGAGAACCATATTTTTGTACCAATCACAGAACAGAATTTCACCTACTCACAGCTGTCAATCATTCTTGTGAAACGTAAGCTCCGCCTAGTATCAAGGTCTTCTTCTGCGCATTGGTTGTGCGCATTAACTAGCCTCCAGCACGAATCCTAAACTGGATCGTTTCCGTGTATTCGCATTGCATGGTGGGTAATCGCCTGCCAGTTTGCGTAGCTCCACGTTCACAACAGTTTAAAATCAACACAGGTAAATCCATATAAAATTAACATGGACACAAAATTGACATAGCTTATGTAATTCAAATAATAAAATAATAAAATGTAATATTATCATGATAGATGCACGTTTTATTAAAACTTGAAAAGATTATTAAGTCCAATAATTTGTTTGTGTTAGCTTGCACGAGTCACAAAATGGCGACCCATCACGCATTTTCTGCATGTGCCGACATTAGCAACTCATAGTGACTGTCCTCAAACTAAGCGCCAGTGTGTCTCAGGCCTGATAACGACCCCAGGTAATTTTATGCAGAAAGTTTTCTTGCGAACAGCTGCAGGTGACAATTAAACAATGAACACGGCTTGTTTATGTACATGCGTGGGGAGGCTTGTACGTCAGCTGGCGTGTTTTGGACATGAAAAAAAAAAAAAAGTGTCGTTTTTCTTCATGAAAAATACCAGCGATGACCAGTTTTTTGTGGGCTATTTGATTTACAGGTATGTCGGTTCGTCATAGGGTAGAAATGATAGCTGTACAATTTGTATAACATACCGTTTAACATAGGCCTAAACATTAAATGGGCACAACTCGACGTTCCGTATTATATTAGGCTAAGTAAAAATAAAACATGTTTCACGTCCGGTTTTCGAAAAAAGGAGGAAGAGGGGCTTTTTATTTTCTATTTTTTATCGCAAAATTGGTGTAAATACCCATACTTGGAGCTGTTTTAGCGTATAATCCGTACATACAAAAATGCCTGGAAAAAGGAGGAGGCTCTTTTTTATTTGTTGTTCTGAGAGTTACACCCCCTCTAATGATCACAAAACCTTCCTAAAATGTTTCTTGTATCTTAACAAGGCTATAGAAAGCATCCCAACATCCTAGACATATTTTTGAAAAGTTATAACTGAATTTCAAAAATAAAAATTTATTGAGAAAACCTCAAAAAAGGAAGCGGGAGGGGACGTGAAACATGTTTATTTTTTTATTTGGCCTTATGCACAAGTATGTGGAAGTGGCAGGCATACACATACCTATACATTTTACGCTAAGTCTAAGAACAAAGCACACACAGAACTATGCCCAGGGAATAGTTACTTTTGCGGGCATAGTCAAAACTAACCAATCAGATGGCAGGAATCTTAAGATGAGGTATCTAAAAATAAATATTTATATACCTCCATGGACTGACTTATGTATGGTGCAAAATTCGACAGTCATGACATGACAGGGTTCTTACATTTCCCCCATTATTTTAGGTTTTATTCAATCGTTTACTCAAGCCTCAGGTCATTAATTCATAATATATACTACATACTTACATACTATATAATTCCTTCGAGCTCCTTCGGAACCTTTCTAAGGAATTCATCAACACTATAATTTCGTACAGAGAGTTTTCACTGGCATGACTGGGGCTGATTTGTCATTATTTTGTGTTATGATGTTACGGACAGCCCGTGGGTTATTTTCGAACTATGATTGGCTATTTTTATTCAGTGGGCGTGGTCTATGAAATTTGCTGTGAATTTTAAACTCGTTTGCAAGCTCGTTTGCACCCTTTTGCTGTTCTGCACCTTGAGCTACCTTGTATGTTGTGATCTTCAATGTAGTTTGCCTTCGGATTCACCAGGAACTCCTGCCCCGGGCTCCTGCCCCGAGACAGCCTTTTGCAGTGCTCCTGCAGACCGCAGTGCACCGGGGCAGTGCATTTGTTTTTTGGTTGAAGACGACAAGTCTTAGACCCTGTTCACATTAGGAAATTTTCTTCTTTCGACGAACCTCGAACGAAGATTAAAAATCGTTTCTTCGTTCAACAAAGCTAAAAAGGTTGTTTCGACAAAGGAATACTTCGTTTGACGAAGCTAATTTTGTAATGTGTACGCTCGCTTCGTTCAACGAAGGAATCTGACCCGTAAGGTTATTGACCTCAACGACCTAGCAACCAACCCTTTTTTTTGTTATTTCTATAGTGATTGAATAGTTTTGCAAAAACGAATGTCCGATGAAATAATGGCAATATGTACCCGCTCATTATAGGCCCTACCACTAAATCAAAGTCGAAAGTCTAGGCAATTCGGAGAACACTCGCGCACAAGATGGGGCAATCTTCCTTTTATTTATATAGATAAGATACTGCAATCCCTATGGGTATCACCAGTCGTCGCCCCGGTGGGTTCAGTTTGTATTTAAAGGTAGGACGTATGACCGTTCCAGGATTTGAAAATGACCCCTATTTCACGGGGAATCGAGGACATTTGCATCAATTTTACCCCCTATTTTGCGTAAAATCAAGGAAAATTTGCCCCCAAATACCTCCCCTATTTTTATAATTTTGAGGACGCATTTTCATTTCACCCCCTTATCACGAGGAATCGAGGACATTTTTCCGAAATAAATACCCCTATTTTTACCATTTCAAGGACGCTTTTGAATTTCCCCCCTATTTCACGGGGAAATGAGGGCAATAACGAAAACTGTAGCGGTAAAACGCGGACGAAAGTCATAGAAATACACCCTATTTTTCATTTCAAGGACAATTTTGCTCCAAAACACCCCTAATTTGGACAATCGCGAACAATTTTGTCCTCATACTGCAGTTACTGTCCGTTTTCCTATACACAATACACAGTGCTCTTTCCCATTGACGCGTGACCTTTACAAATAGCCCTACGTTAACAGTATGGGGATATGACTAGTTAACGTCGCTGTGTGAAAAATAACCGGCCAATATTAAAAGTACTCTTCTAAAGTTCTAGAAAATATAGTTTTTTAACATGTCCTAAATTTTTAGCTAATTTAGATGTTTGGAAATATTCGTACTTTGGTGTTTTAGTTAATGTTATAGGTAATAGTACATTGCCTAGTTAACGTCGCTGTGTGAAAAATAACCGGCCAATATTAAAAGTACTCTTCTAAAATTCTAGACAATATAGTTTTGTAACATGTCCTAAATTTTTAGCTAATTTAGGTGTTTGGAGAGGGTCGTACTTTTGTGTTTTAGGAAGGACATGTAAACGACAGATAACACCAAAAATATGAAGAAATTATTTCCAAACCGTGTTAAGTCAAAAATCATTATGTTGCTCATTTTCAAGAATGCTGGTTTACGTGGCATCCTTCAGAAGTGAGCGGTCCGATACCAATATTTTCGGTCAAATCTCCATTCAATTAACACGGGGAGTTGGCTAGCTATGCCTTGCCCTCACTCATATTTTACAAAAGTGCGACCATTTCTGAACATCTAACCTAGCTGTAATTTTCGGTCATGTTAGAAAAATATATTTGCTAGAAGTTTTGGAGAATAAATAAAATATTGGCTGGTTATTTTTCACACAGTGATGTTAACTAGGCAAGTGTCCATTCTCCCAACATACATCATTTGTTGAGGTCACACGTCAATGGTGAGAGCACTGTGTATTGTGTATAGGAAAACGGACAGTAACTGCAGTATGAAACTTTTGCAAAATGAAGGCCCAATTGAAACCATTTTATGGACTATATACAATTTTGAGTTTGAAAAAGCCGAACATTGTTGAAATGAAGCTATTAAAGCCATTCGTGGTATAGGCCTAAATTATTATACTATAGAAAGCAGAAAAAAGGGCGAAAGCAAGGGTGTGTCTGACCCCCTCAAAAGTGAGAAACTTTTGCAAACTGAAGGCCCAATTGAAGCCATTTGGTGGACTATTCTGGGACTATTATTGTGAACAATTTTTGTTTGAAAAATCCGAAAATGGGTCGATCAAATGAAGGCCCAAATTGAAGCCATTCGTGGATAAGTTTTCACTATTATTGTATAAATTATTGCTTTTACTACTAGTGTTGGGTGTCCAAAACACTGTGTATTAACACAGGGGAGTTTTTGCAAAATGAAAGTCCAATTGAAGCCATTTCGTGCATCATTTTTACACTTTCTTAAGCATGTTAAGGGTCTAAAATAGAGATTTGAATATGTTCACCCAGACATGTTACACACAGCACATTATGGGTTAAAAGTGGGGGGGGGGGCAGGCCCCCCAGAGAGTCAAAAAAGCCACTGGCCCCGGGCCACTGGCCCCATGCCCCCCCTGTTCCACCACCTATGGATACCACCCACATCCTCACCAGCCGTCACCTGCCTTCACCACCCACTCCCTGGTACTCACCCGCACCCATCACCTGCCTTCACCACCCACACCCTGGTATCCGTTTGCAGGGGCAGATTTAGAGGGGGCGCACCCAGACAAACGAGAACCTCAGGGGAGAACCTAGACCTATGACTTTGACTCGCGTAGTGAAGCCGACACTGCTTAGCAACGAATTTGACAAGGACGCATACCCGGACGCAAACAAGCAGACATGTTCGCGTCTATGGAACATGTTGCATTTGACGCGGCGATAACGGCGCAGTAATCACGCAAACGAGCGCGTCAAACATGTTTGCGATATTTCTCCGCGCCTAGTAACCCCGTCAATCCGTCAATATCACCTTGGATACGGGGCTTCACCCATAGACTTGTTTGTCTGGGGCTTCACCTCCCGCTGTGGTAAAGGATGGGCAGTAATAGGTCTAGGTTGGTATGTCTATGGGGGCAGTATGGGGGCGCACCCGGAGCGCGCCCCCTCTATTTTTTGCAGATCGGCGCCTGACTCTGTGTATTTTTGCATAGTGGCGCCTGACTTTGTGTGGGCGCCGAGCCGCCATGGCGGCGGCGGTGGCTCGGCGCCCCATCTATTGGAAATACCTGGATCCGCCCCTGCTTTGGCCCCTGTGTCATTTCATTATGGCCGTATGTCCCCTAACATTGATTATTTGCCACTGGGCCTATAGGCCCTAATAGGCTTAATATCAGCCCATTTGCATGGGTATGACAAGCTAGTAGGCCTAATATTTATAAATAAACACAGTTTATGTGAAAAACTACCGGTAGGCCTAACCGTGTTTTCACTTGATTAGCTTTTTAATAAGTTAAACTGAGTTTGTCGTCTTCTAATAGGGTACCTGCAGGTAATATGGGACCATTAAGGACGTTTAGCTTATGTGCATAAAAACTATAGAAGATATGCCCAAAAGAGATTGTTATATGATGAACAACCTGTCCTTTAAGATTAATAAAACAGGCAATGTTATCTTGTTTTTATGTTTGTTTGGACGCTATGACGTCAAAATGACGTTATCGTCAAGTGTCCCATATTACCTGCATGTGCAGGTAATATCCCAGTGGGCACAGGTTAGGATTTCGACGTTGAATCAACGTTGATACAACGTCGAAGTTTCAACCTAACCTGATTTCAACCTGATTTCAACCTAGAGGTTAGTTGAAATCAGGTTGAAATTTCAACATCGATACAACGTTGAAATTTCAACCTGATTTCAACTAACCTCTAGGTTGAAATCGGGTTGAAATTAGGTTGAACTCCATCAGGTTGAAGTCCATTTGCAAATACAACGTGATTTCAACCTGATTTCAACGTCGAAATTGATTTCGACGTCGAAATTTCAACGTGATTTCAACGTGATTTCAACGTCAGGTGTGCCCACTGGGATGGGACACTGTGTTATCTCTATGGTGAAAATCAAAATGTTCAGAAAATCACTCTTTTGTTCTAAAAACATTTTTGTTACATGATTTTGAATGTTAAATGCAAATTTCAACAAGAAAATTCAATTTTCTAAATAGTTTTGCTTTTCGCATTGACAATGCACACAATTTCCTATGTGTCCCATATTACCTGCACCCATTCAGTTGAAAATCAGAGAAAATAATCATTTATAAAGGAAAGTGCCACTTGTCAGTGGAATTTTACCTGCTGATAAGCAACCCATCACCTAAAGATCATAAAAGTGACAAATGCACCCTCAGTACCAGAGTATTTGGATACACAATCATAAAATGTGGCGTCATTGATTTTATATCAGGCCAAAAAAACGACGTAAATTTTGGGCAATTTCACTCTTTTGGCATTGATTTCCAAGAGTTTGATACACAGACTCCAAAACTGCATTTCTAGAAGCACAATTGATGTCTCTAAACACTTAACAAATCAACTTAAAGTGTGTACCTTCTCTAAGCTACTTTTTGTTAAAATGAAAACAGGTGTCCCATATTACCTGCTGTCCCATATTACCTGCAGCTACCCTAGTCCTGTTTATCTGATAATCCCTGTTTTCTGACTGTTTTTCTGTCAGATAAATCCCTTTTTCTTTGCAGATAACCCCTGTTTTAATATCTTATATTTTTTTTTTCTGATAACCATGTTTGATCTCAGATCCCTGTTTTTGTGATAATCTTGATTTTTTTTTTGTTAGGCCTAAGTATTAAAACCCTGTTTTCTGGTAATCTCTGAGCTCTGTTTTCTGATAAACCCTGTTTTGCTGATAAACTCTGTTTTCAGGTAAAAAAATAAGTTTAGTTTATCTCAGAAAAACAAATTATCAAATAAACTAAGTTTATCAAGACTCGGGGGAAAACTTTTTTTCTGTGATAAACATAGTTTTTTTTTTTAATTAAAACTAATTCTGTGTCCCATGCAGATAAAAGTTCAGGGCAAGTTTTTCTGTGATGGTGATGTAGGGCCTTGGCCTAGCTAGCCCAAGGCCCTACTAAGTTTTTATGTGATAGGTTTTGAAACCTGTGTTGATAGGCCCTATATTAAAATTGCATTTATCAGAGAAACCTAGTTTATCAGGTGAAAAACATAGTTTATAACAGAAAACAAAAACTTGGTTTGCCATACTGGGTACATGGGCCCAAGTTTTACAGGGGTAAATTCTTGTGGGAGGGGCCTGATAAAATTATTACCATGTTACCATGGATACTTAAAACTTGATAACGAGGCAGCAGTAAACAAACAAGATGGCGGCTTCCATGTACACGAAACGGAACATTTGTCATCTAGAAATTAAGCTTCCTTCTTGAGCTCGGTTATACGTTGTGGCACGAGAAACAAACGGTACTCAGCTTAGCATTAAGTAATTTATAGCCGTATTTTCATATTTGTTCGGTTTCTGTAAACAAAATATGCATTTCAGAGCTTGAAATTTCGTTATTCAGACGGGCCATTATTTATGGGTGCAAAATTCGGCAGTCTCGCATCAAGAAATTCCGACCATGCTACGGCGGCGCACTGCGCACACTGCCGCACA
Organism: Amphiura filiformis; assembly: GCF_039555335.1. Taxonomy (NCBI): domain Eukaryota; kingdom Metazoa; phylum Echinodermata; class Ophiuroidea; order Amphilepidida; family Amphiuridae; genus Amphiura; species Amphiura filiformis. The sequence goes on along the minus strand of NC_092631.1, from coordinate 66,732,003 downwards.
GCGTCACCATCCCTATATCTTTGTGTCAAAAATTGATCATTACATAGTACACTTGTGACGCTATTAAGGACCTTGTGCAAAATAATACGCTCACTCTGGATGGTTTGTAGCTCGTCCACGCTAGCGGTTCCGGGCGTTGTCCCACTGCCTTTGCATGGCGATCGGAGTGTTATCGTCAGAGCACCTCGGACTAGACTCGCTTGCCAGTCCTGAATACGCCGTACCTATGTATATTAAGTTAAGGACTGGCTTACGCCATTTTGGATGTCAATGGGAAATACACACTTAACGATTTGCGCCGGTTAGAAAGTTGAAAAAAATCTTTAAAATGTCATCAATGTATATAAAAGTGGTACCAACCTTATTGTGCTTGCTAATTTAAGACTCGGTTGAAACAAAATTAAGGATCGAATGCATTTTAGTGTCCAAAAGGCTAAATTATTGTCAAAGTTCTGCCGAAATCGGCACCCTTGCGAAGGGTTCAGAAGAATTTGAATCGGGAACGAAAATATCCGATCTACTTTGCGATCAAGAACACAAAATTACAACTTTAAACATACTTTTAGCAAAAGACATTATTACCAAATAATATAGAACTAGCGGGAGACCCGCGCTTCGCGCGGGTCCCCGCTAGTTGAGTAAACGGGAGCGGCTAATAGTAAACGGGAGTGGTTAGTAAACATGGTAAACGGTGATGATAATCATGGTGTCTTGGTGTAGATTATTCATCCATAGTAATGATCATGTTACTGATAATCATAATGTTAGTTAGCTTGAAGTATATTAAAATGTATCCCTATTAACATTACAGTCACGCGGTAGCTGTGACCAGCAAGTTTTAAAAATAAACGGCTGATAAAGTTTTATTAAATTATTTACTGTCATAAATCAAGGATAACATTATTTCAAACATCTATTTTTCGTTTATTCGTTTTATGGAGTACTTCGTAACCCGATGACTTTCCAAGCTTAGAGCTGCTTGGCCCCGGGGTGGGCACTCACATGTTAAGGTGGTACGGGTATGTGCGGCGCTCAAGGGTCCCTTTTTCAGGCTCTCCGGCAGTTCCTTAAGCCCCACATTTGGATCTGCTCCAGTTCTTTGAGCCTTAAACTCGGACAATTGTAGCTCTTTCAGCTCAAATTTGGAAATAATTTAGAAATTTTTAGCTCAACAGCCTATAATTTGGCCCTAATTTCAGTTCTTCAAGCCCCTATTTTGCCCGAAAATCAGTTCTTAGTTCCCAAAGTTTGGGGCCCCGCGCCGCCACCCCCCTACCAAATTTAAGTTGGGGGCCCCCCGGGTGCTTGGCTATATTCATAAAAAGAAAGAAAATCCACCAAAAACCGTTGACAACGTAAAAAAGCAGCAAGTTTAAAAAGCCCCCACCTCGGCTCACTTTTTGAAACTTGGTCCCATTTTGAATATCAACAGCAAATCAGTGTTAGCTAATCTTTAAGTGAATATGTGTATTATGTTGTTACTCACTCAATCCCTCAGATTTCTTTTGAAACAGCTCGTGACAAAATGGTTGATTTTAACTTTATCCCAACACCCCCCAACACACATAAAACATTAATGTTAGAAGAGGTTGCTAGAAAACGTTTCAATTTCGGGTTATAATGGTATAAAACTTGTAAGCAACATGTTTAAAAGTTGCAGCAAAATATTTTAAGCGAGCCCGTGTTGTTAATAGCTAGGCCTACATTATAGCCAGGATTTATTTGCGGGGGCCGCAGAATTTCCAAAATGTGGACTTTCAAGTTCCACTAATTTGGGCTCACCCACGCGCCCAAGGTCTTAGCCAGCCATGCGTCCACCCGTCTTTAAGACGGCCTAATCTAATTTTAGACGGGTGGATTTAATGGATTTTACAGATGTGATAGCTCTAAAACAGATGATTTTAAGGTTATATGAACTTGAGACTAATTCAGAGTGACATGTAAAGGCCAAATCAGGACATATTTGACCCTAGTGACCCTTCCATGGGTATAGACAAGTTGTTTTATATTTGAGGGTCAAATTTTGGTGTCTGCTTGGACGGGTGGTTTCTGATTTCTGGCTAAGACTCTGCACGCGCCGCCCCTAACATTTAACCTTTTCGGGCTATACTGAACAGTTGAACGACTCTGTTGGCTACATTTTAACATTCTCAACAAAGTGGACTTTTTTGCAAATCTGTTACCCAATGACCGGCCCTTTTCATCAGCTTATGCCTACACCCAATGATCCCTCCCAATTCCTGGATCCGCCACTGTCTCATCTCAGAGAAATACAGTCACATACACATACGTAGGCCTACGCGCGCGCGGTAAGCCAACATTAAGTGCGTCTATACCATGCGCCGCCATGCGCGAAACCATGGTACGCGCAGGTGCGTGACTCGCCACTTACCGCGCGTGTTGGACATCGCTTGCATTTGACGCGTTTGCTGTCATGCCCGACCCATAAGGTTATTGACCTCAACGGCTTAACCTCAACGGCCTAGCAACCGACCAATTTTTTTGTTATTTCCATAGTGATTGAATAGTTTTGCAAAAATGAACGTCAGATGGTTTAATGGCAATATGTACCCGATCGATCTACGAATAAATCAGAGCTGAAAGTGAAAGCATCTCGGAGCCTGCTTCTGGACAAGATTTAGCGACTTCCTTTTATTTATATAGATAGAAAATTTGACATCATTTTCTCAAAATATTGAAGAAATTTGCTCACTAGACATCGAAAAAGTACGCAATTCAATTCCCGTTCAAACGTGTGGGAAACTGAAAGTGCATAATCCCCACTACCTCGGACTAGATGGTTAGCAGTACAAGTAAAGCCATGGCATATTATAACATTTGCTGATGCTGAGGAGAATGCCCTCAAGGCTCAATATTTTTCAAAATTCTGTTTTTTTACACGATCATGCGATTGTAATAAATTCAACTACCGGGTAACACTTATAACAGTATCTTGCTCGAGAAGTCTAGCCAAGAATTTGCTCACCGATAGCTTCACATTCTAGGCTAGAGACCATTGCATTCAAAATCTAGTCGGATTCACTGAAGCATGACACCGTGTAAAGCAATGGAAGTTGACAAGTAAACACAGCCGATCACGACAGGCGATCGCATCAAAAATGTTGCTAAAATTACACTTCAGCAAAATTTTAGACTGTCCAAAATAGGCAAATCTTGCTCGAAAGATACAGTCGACTCACGATCGAAATAACTTTCATCCAAATTTCAACATTATCAGAATAAATAACCTCGGTGCAAAAAACTACACCGCTGTCCGACTGAAAAACCATATAGCACAGCACTCTAGCATCGAATGCGTAACTATCATGGGCACTTTCGAAGCTAGAGTTCTCGAGTAAACAGAAACATACCCTCCAAAAATACAGACTTTAGGTACGGTACTGTAGTTTTTGTATAAAACGCATGAACCTTCGTTTAATTATTACGACTAGCGGGATACCCGCGCTTCGCTAGATGAGTAAATGGGAGCGTTCACTATAACAGGAAGAATTACTGAACAGGTAGAATCATCGAAAAGATACATTTTGATTTTCCGTTTCCATGTTTTTTATTTATTTAAACCCGTTCCCATTTTTTTTTTTTTTAAATCTGTTATTTGTTACATTTCCTTTTTAGCTTTATTTTTTTTTTTTTTGCTGCTTGTGATTTCCGGTTTCCATGTTTTTTATTTAATTCTGTTATCATTATTATAGCTTCATTTTTTTCTTACATTTCCTGATTAGTTTCTTTCCTTCTTAATTACTTGTACCTCTAGTTGTCATTTTAATTTCATTTTTCTTTATAGTAGTTCTACCGCTTCATTTTGTTTATACAACACACATATTTTTCCCGTATTCGTCCTCTCATAGCGTGTATGCGGAAGTGTTCATCTTTATCATAATCCCATGACCCGTCCATGTACCTTTTTGTCCTTTAATTTTTATTTATTTTTCGTTCTTTCTGTATTATCATGTCCACTGGTCTCAGGCTCGCAAGTCGCATGGCTCTGCGCCGTTTACGCGCGCATTGGCGTAGTGTGCATTACGCTTTCATGGCCGACGCGCTGCCTGCCAGCTGCAGTGACGCGCAGGCTGGCAACTGATTTTCATAACAAAAACCCTGTTTTTATCCATATTTTCACTCTTTTTGCAGCCAATTCTTGACCGATTTCAACCAAATAAAAGTCCAGGCAATTTCCCGTATATTCCTCGATCTCCCGTATGAATTTGGCGACATTTGGATCGAAACTGACAGCCTTTTACATAAACCACACACATACATACAACATTCCCCTATTTATAGTAAGATATTAATTTTTAATTTTTTCGGTTTTGTAGTGTCCCTGGACCTAGACCTAAATGCTAGGATCATTCATGGTTGACCTAAAAAAAAAAAAAAAAAATTGTTATTTTAATATGAAAATTGATAATTTGTATTCATGTCATAGTCTATTAATGATTTCAAAATGCATTCACTATGACATGAATACAAATTATCAATTTTCATATTAAAAATAACAAAATATCTTGAATTTTTTTTTTAATTTTTTTTTTTTAGGTCAACCATGAATGATTCTAGCATTTAGGTCTAGGTCCAGGGACACTACAAAACCGAAAAAATAAAAAACTCCGGGCAGGGTATTTCCTACCCGGGTAATGTAATCTCGGGCGGGTACCCGCTAGCCCGCCCGAAAATGCCAGCCCTACTGGAAACAAAAGTTACATGTATGTATAGGGGCAAGGAATCCAATTACTTAACTTACGAAGTTACGATTGATTTCAAGACTTATGAAGCTTCGTATAAAAGTTTAGTAAAATGGACCCCTTGTCTTGCTTTCTGGAAGATGCATACCGGTACCTACTGTAAAGTTTGTAATTTGGCTTATACATGTATAAGGCGGAAATTATTCAGCTTTTGTTACTACGCACATCCATAAAGTCCCAACTCACGCTCGCAACTCGCGTAAATTCGAAGCACACTAGCATAAGTATTGCGCCCAATTGCATGCATGCCATATCAATACACGTTTGAATTTGAATAAATTTGTCTGTCCCAATTTGACCTTCAAAACATTTACCAGACTCAAAGAGTTCAAATATGTGTACATCCATATCAAAAGGATGCACTTGTCGGCTGCTACATGTGTCTCATTTCACATAATAACTAGGAATAAATAACAGACTCATCTCCGAAGTGGAGGTCACTTCAAATTATCCCAAGTCACGTGGTTTAGGAATACAGATAATATTTCTTATACAATTTGACTTGGGATGATTTGAAGTGACATACACTTGATATGAGTCTGGTATTTATTCCTAGCTATTATGTGAATTGAGACACATGTAGCAGCCGACAAGTGCATCGTTTTGATATGAATGTAAAAATATGTGCTACTATAGCCTTGTTTCACAAACCTGGTCTACTAAAAAGGTCAATAGACTTTCTAAACACCTACAACTGTAATGTAGCATCTGTCAAAGGCATTAATTTTGTCCATCCCAGGAGCAAACTCCCCATCTAAAATGACAGTCAGAGGGGTGGCAAGCTAAGACACTGCTTCTTAATGAACGTTGACTGACTGAGGGCATCAGTGATCAGTCTATACCCAGTTGGTAGTCACTTTTGCAAAACATCAAATATGGTGGTAATTTTGTACACTGATCATGTGTGTGATTTGCTTTCTCGGGTTTTAGTAGCGACCCGACACACATTTGTATTGGTTTTTTCAACCATTTAAGTGATTTTAACTTTTGTCCATTTGTTAAAGCAATGCTGCAATCCCTCTGAGTTTTTCAATGTAAAGTGCCTTTGGCCATAGTAAAAGTTAAAACCGTATGGCCAGATTTCTAGGGCTACTGCTACCGAAGGTTTCCCAGCCATGTTTACATTTTATAAATTTTGTTTTTTAATTTGGTGTCAGCCATTTGATTTAAAATTGGATTGATTGAGCCCATATTGGCCGCGATGAGTTTTAAAATATTGGACAAGACATAGTTGTATTCTGTATTTTAAAACTCATAACGAGACCAATAAATATTGTGCGCAAAGCATGCAATTTTATCATTAGGCCTATTATTATGTTTTGGATCCAATATTTTCACACAATTGAATTCATCAAAACATAATAATGATGGAAATTGAATGTAAAAAAGTGGTGTAGCTGTAAGAAGTCATGCCTCCCCCCCCCCTGAAAAAGTCAGGACTGGAGTAAAATCAGGGACTGGTGTAAAATAAGCTGTCCAGGACTGGTGTAAAATAAGCTGTTTTGGGGAAAAAGTAGACTGCATTTGACTGAACTTGAAAAACAGACTTTTGACTGAACTTGAAAAATATTAGTAACTAGCGGGATACCCGCGCTTCGCGCGGGTCCCCGCTAGATGAGTAAATGGGAGCGATCACTAAAACAGGAGGAATTACTGAAAAGGTAGAATCATTGAAAGGTAAATTTTATTTTTCTAAACCTGTCCCTTCTTGCATTTCCATTTTCTTTTCAGTTTCTTCTGCACGGGCCTAGTTTGTTTCCATTAAAACAAAATGCTATTTAGCTTGTGATTTTCCGTTTCCATGTTATTTATCTATCTAGGCCTAACCCCATTCCCATTATTTTCTAAATCTATCCTTTCTTATCGTTTCCTTTATAGCTTCATTTTTATTAGCTGCTTAGCTTGTGATTTCCCGTTCCCTTCAGTTGTTATTTATTTTTCCTGATAAGTTTCTAATTTTAACTTCTTTTTTCCTTAATTTTCCTGATTAGTTTCTTTCTTTCCCTCTTTAGTTTGCTCCGTTTCATTTAGTTACTGTAACCATAACCCGTATAATAGGCCTACCATTATTTTTTGTCTTCTTCTTTTTTTTTTTTTTATTTAGCTCCTTTCTTTCTCTTCAGTTTCTTTTGCATAGGTCTATTTTGTTCCCATGCTGCTTAGCTTGTGATTTCCGTTTCCATGTTATTCATTTATTGAGCCCGTTCCCATGCATTATTTTATAAATCTACCATTTCTTACATTTCTCCTTTTAGTTTTGGCTTTTTTCTACATTTTATACCCATTTTTCATATTTCCTGCTTAGCTTGTGATTTCCCGTTTGAATTTGATCTATTTAATTCTGTTCTCATTATTTTGGGTTTTTTTTACATGAGTTAATTTATTTATTTATTTATTCTTTCATTTTTAGCTTCCTTCTTTCCTCTCGTATCCTCACGATTTTTATCATCTTGGCGGGTAATCTCTTAACCGAATCCAGTACCATGCATTATATAATCCACAACCCAACCCATCCATAGGCCTACCTTTTCAGTTTTGTCTTCCTTTCTTTTCTTTTCTATTTCTCTGGCACGGAAAGTTGGTCTGTGCATATGCACCCCCGATCGTCGTGCGCGTCACATTGCTCAATCACGCCGACGATTACTAACGCCAACACGCTGCTGCCAGTTAGTTACGGTACGCGCTACCACTACCCGCGCGGGTCCCCGCTAGATGAGTAAATGGGAGCGATCACTAAAACAGGAGGAATTACTGAAAAGGTAGAATCATTGAAAGGTAAATTTTATTTTTCTAAACCTGTCCCTTCTTGCATTTCCATTTTCTTTTCAGTTTCTTCTGCACGGGCCTAGTTTGTTTCCATTAAAACAAAATGCTATTTAGCTTGTGATTTTCCGTTTCCATGTTATTTATCTATCTAGGCCTAACCCCATTCCCATTATTTTCTAAATCTATCCTTTCTTATACGTTTCCCTTTATAGCTTCATTTTTATTAGCTGCTTAGCTTGTGATTTCCGTTTCCTTCAGTTGTTATTTATTTTTCCTGATGAGTTTCTAATTTTAACTTCTTTTTTCCCTTAATTTTCCTGATTAGTTTCTTTCTTTCCCTCTTTAGTTTGCTCCCGTTTCATTTAGTTACTGTAACCATAACCCGTATAATAGGCCTACCCGTATTTTTTTGTCTTCTTCTTTTTTTTCTATTCATTTAGCTCCTTTCTTTCTCTTCAGTTTCTTTTGCATAGGTCTATTTTGTTCCCATGCTGCTTAGCTTGTGATTTCCGTTTCCATGTTATTCACTTATTGAGCCCGTTCCCATGCATTATTTTATAAATCTACCATTTTTTACATTTCTCCTTTTAGTTTTGGCTTTTTCTACATTTTATACCCATTTTTCATATTTCCTGCTTAGCTTGTGATTTCCCGTTTGAATTTGATCTATTTAATTCTGTTCTCATTATTTTGGGTTTTTTTTACATGAGTTAATTTATTTATTTATTTATTCTTTCATTTTTAGCTTCCTTCTTTCCTCTCGTATCCTCACGATTTTTATCATCTTGGCGGGTAATTAATCTCTTAACCGAATCCAGTACCATGCATTATATAATCCACAACCCAACCCATCCATAGGCCTACCTTTTCAGTTTTGTCTTCCTTTCTTTTCTTTTCTATTTCTCTGGCACGGAAAGTTGGTCTGTGCATATGCACCCCGTCCGTGCGCGTCACATCGCTCAGCACGCCGACGTACTAACGCCAACACGCTGCTGCCAGTTAGTTACGGTACGCGCTACCACTGAGTTTTGACAACAAAAAATCCCGGGGAAAACCCGGTTTTAACCATATTTTCACTTATTTTGAGGCCAATTCTTGGTCTTGACCGTTTTCAACCAAATAAAGTGCAATGCGTTCCCTGTATATTCCTCAATCTCCCGTATGAATTTGGCTGTAATCCTAAACGACGATTCATAGGCCTAGAATAAATAATAAAATTCACGCGACGTAGCCTTAATCTCTTGGCTGCCAACTTCGGTGCAGTGGCGGAAAATGGGGTGCGTAGCTCTGCGGGGCTTAAAAGCTTCGTAAGATCATTCTTAAAGTGCGCGATGATGTGCATCTAGATAGCCTGAATCATTTCTTGGCCACCTCGCAGTTGGCAGAAAACAGGGCAATGTTGCTCTGCGTATGGTTTTTTAATGGAAATATTATTACGCGGTTCACACTGTCCTTATTACCCACAATGCCACTGCATGCGATTTAGCATAGCAACACGACAGTTTTTTATGTTATTCTCTTAGTTACCATCAATATTTGCAAAAATGAACCTCGGATGGTTTAATGGCAATATGTACCCGATCAATGTACGAATAAATCAGAGCTGAAAGTGAAATCATCTCTGAGTCTATTCGCGCACAAGATTTAGCGACTTCCTTTTATTTATATAGATTAAAGGAGTATTTTGTGATCCTATCATCTTCTTTTGATGACATTTTTCAGTGGATATCAATGAAAAAAGCTTATAGTCTCGCAGCAAACCTCCAGAGTCTGTATAGGCAATTCCTGGGGGCAATTCATCAAATGACTCACTGTACTTGACTGATAATTACCGGTATATATTATGTTCATTGTTTGTTTCAGTATGTTGTAGCCTGTGATATGGCACGTAGTGTATCATGGAGACGATCCCCATCAGATGCAGCATCTTGGCACCAAGACCAGTCACAGACTGCTATCATCTACATCCTAAGAGAGACTGGGCCAACTGGATTCTTACTCAAAGAAGAAGGAGAAACAAAAAAGTACAAGGTAGGAAAGAGATTGTACTTTTAAAATAAACATTGGTGTCAGGCATGAGAATTATCAGTTTTAAAACTGAATTCAGGTTTTTTTTTGGTCAAAATTTCTGCAACTTCATTTAATTTCAGCCTGTTTTTGGTACTTTTTGCCCAATTTCACTTTTTAGGAAAGTGAAGTCTCATGCCTGTGATGTGGGGAAGGGGTTAAAGCTTGTATTTGGCATCAAGATCAGTCACTGACTACTCTCATGATCTCATCTATGTGAAGAGGGTGCTGGCCACCTTTTTTTTATTAATCTAAGGGCCACATAACAAATGTCAAACATCTTGGCACTGTTGTTGGGCCACATGGGTGAACTGGGAGTATGTTTCAGGTGTGTATATCATTGGAAATACAACACATCTCACAGGGTTGATGATCTATGGGCTCTTGTAACATGTATACAAGTGTTTTTTAAGTGGAGAAAATTGTGCATCAGAGAGCAGAGCAAGCTGGAAAATTGTTTCCAGAGGATGCCTAAGGAGTACAAAGAGGCGGGCACTTGTCACTGACCGTGTCAGCATCCATTACTCAAAATATTGGTTCTGCCTTATCTCTATCACCTTATCCTCAGTGTTAATGTGCAGGGTCTTAGCTAGAAATTGAGGGTTGGCCGTCATTTGAATAAATTGACTGTCCTAATTTGACCTTTAAAAACCATTTACCAGACATCTATTATAGCCCATTGGGGGTTCAAAGAGTTCAAATATGTGCTGATATGGCCTTATTCTACAAATTGGGTCTACTAAAAAGGGCAATTAGCTTCTCAAAACATATAATTTATAATATAGCATCTGTCAAAGGCATTATTAATTTTGCCCGTCCCAGGAGCAAACTGGCCGCCTAAAATGACGGCCAGACGGGTGGCTAGCTAAGACCCTGTTAATGTGTATCATGTGATCAACCAACCATGCATACATGCATAGGTTGGATATGCAATGGAATTGAGTATTCTTCCCAACAAAGAAGCACTGAAATAAGGTGGGAGTCTGGTATAGGGCTCTGAAAGTTTGTATAAAAATGTCACATGTTCTGCTAAACAATGTAAATTGATAATTGATTGACCAACTTACTGTGAACTCTGTGAATTGTTAGTCTTTGTCAAAGACCTCACAATCCTAGAGGGGGGCGAGCGTCGAAGCCGCGAGCGGAGCACCGAAGTAGAATAATATAGATGGCGCTCCCAATACGGTACTCCAGGCAGAGCCTTGTTGAAAGGCTAGTGAATTGTAGGATATTAATTGGTTCCAACATACTGGTTGAGGACCTGCACTCCTAATCAGAGCTATCATTTCTATCACATGATTTCCTTTACATATACAGGTGTTTCTTGGTGATCCCCATACATGTACCTGCCCAGTATTTCATAAAGAAAAGGACCTTTGTAAACATATCTGCTGGTAAGTTGTGTGTGAGTTTGACATTTTATTTGTAAAGAAAATGGAATTCTATTGTGAAGATAATTACTCCTCCATATAAGCTATTTGTGTTGTGATAAAGCTTTTGTATTTTATTGTTCTATGCTGGTTTCATACTTTCCTGCCGCTTGCCGCTTTGATGACGATTTTGCTTCACTGCGCAGTTGCACCAGGAATGCTAGTGGTGACCAGCTGCAAGCTGATAGATCAATCACTCCACCACTTTTCTCAAAGCGGCAGATTGCTAGGAGTTGAATTCAAGTCAACTCGGGAGTGGTGTGGCCAAAGAGCACAGAGTGGTACTGTGCCAGAACATTGGCTTTCAGAGTCATTCCGCTGCCGCTTAGCAGGGTGCTGCTCAAAAGTATACGTATGAAACCAGCATTAAATGGCCATTTCTTTAGAACAGTAAGTTCAATTGTGATAAAGTTTTCATTGAAATAAAGCTCTAAACTTTAATATAGCGTATACATTTAAAACTAAATTTTGATTTTGCTTGACAAGAAGACTCATGTTAGCTTGATCGCATCATATTAACTCATGATGTGGTTTAATTTACGGACATCCATGATTAATGCTATAAACAAAATAAGATCACCCATTAGGTTTTTTGCTTCTAAGTCCCCTTAGCCAGTGGCTACAACCTCTGAGCGATTTTTCACCATTGTCAGACTTAACACAGTCTAAAAAAGTGATTTCCCTCACTCATTTTTACCCATATTATCGTTGTTGTTGCATTTTAAAGTTGGGCAATGTTTGCAACCCAAGTTATCAGTAATTTCCACCGCAAAGACATTTGTGTGTTTGTGTTTAACAAGTCAGTCCATGCGGACACACGCTTGAGTCCTGATGAGATCTGGCTCAAGCAAAATGCCCAAGCCAAGCTGAAAAGCTTATAATTTAAGCATACTGGCTTGTATAAGGCAAAAAAATTAACAGAATTGGAGAAAATGTCACTCCCAACTCCAAAAGAAATGTCACTCCCAACAAGCCAAGTGTATTTTGCTCTTAGCCCTTGGATTGAGAAATAAGACATTTTCTAAAATGTCTAATTTCTGTGGTTTATTTTTGCAGGGTTCTTTTGAAGAAATTCAGGGTACCAAGGGAAAATCCATGTAAGTAAAATGTTTCTGTATTTATAATCTAACAATGGACTGAGATAAGCATCTAAATGCATTATTAGATACATAGACAAATATGAAACCAATAGATGTGTCAAGGTACATTACATTTATTAGTTTCAATATATTTGGATTTATATTACAAAAACATTCAAATTACAGGTGAATTGGTACATTTGCTTCAGAATGGACTTGTTAAACTTCAGTTGTGCATCTTTACTGTAGCAGGAATCACCATTGCATGTTTTTCATCACTTTGAAACAGGGTGGTAAAGATTGTAAATGACCTCATCTTAGTTATGGTGTTGCGCTCCTTCTTCCTCCTTATCCATATTTTGACTGTCCTAATCCTTACTTCCAGCGTGGTAAATAAGGCGGGCCCTCGGGCCCGTAGCCCGTGAAAATCAATGCGGGCCCGATGAAAATGTGCCGTGCGGGCCCGCCTGGCCCGTGAAAAAAAAATTTAATTAAAAAATAAATTTAAGCTTACTGAAAAACGGGACTGAAAATACAAAAAATCTTCCAAGACATCGTCCATACTACGCCAATTCATAATGGAGATTAATTTTAAATGCATATTTTTTCAAGAAATGTGTTCATTTTCCACGCTCTTATGCCAAAATCAACATGATTTAGTGTGACTGAGAACTTCACGATCGCCAGGTCGCCATGCTTCTTGTTGTATTGAAACATCCTTCTTGTTTTACTAAGGTCCAGTGGGGGTGAACCAGTATTTCCAAATAGAGTAAAGTAAATAAAAATAAGTCATAATTTTGTTTGTGTGCACTTTCAAGGGATACAAATAGTAAGACAAAAAAATTATACAAATAAAACTAATATTAAGAATATTATTTGCACGAAAATGTTCACTTGGGCCAGCCAAAACTATATTTATTTGACACACTTTTTATACCTTGAACATCTCCCCCCTGTAAAAAATGGAATGGCTCAGGCTCAATGATGCTCATCTAGGTTTTCTGGAGGTCTTCTGGTGACGTTTTACTACATCAATAAAAGACCATGATTTTGGGATGTTTCTGTATTTTCACTACCAAAATAAAATATTGGCTATGGTTTCAGCTTACTCTTTGCTGAAATTTGAAGGATCTCAAAGTTCCAGAAACACAATTTTCCTGGATTTTCCCCGGCTGATGTCCATCATATTATTAAAATCACACTAAATACTCTGGCTGACGGCTCTGGCGATATGCTTATTTTACGTCGACTGTGAGTTTCTTAGCTGGGAAATTACTACTCCCAACTTTATTTTGGTAAATTTAAATATACTTTCTGTGAAAATATTTGCTAATTTAGTATGTTTTGACTTTGTAAATTCAATTTATTTGGGCCCGCAAAAGTTTGTGAGGGCCCCCAAAGATTCAAGAACAAGGGCCCAAATGGCCCGTGGTAATTTTTGCTTATTTACCACACTGCTTACTTCAAACACTGCCTGAGGTATGTACCAGGGGTGGGTGTTTGCATGTTGGTGTTTTTTGCTATAGCATGCCAGATTTATCTTGCCACAGGCTACCATATATGTTCAGATGGTGAAAGTTCCAAAAGTGTTTGCTGAACATCCACATTTTGTCAGTGAACACATTATATTATAATATAAGGTTCCCCCCTCCTACAACCATGAACTTTGTTTCCACATTTTGTGAGCTTAAATTCAACATATTAGAACCATGTACGTCCTTGGCTAAACCTTTTCCAGAGGGCACTGCTCACCTATTGAGATAATATATCATACAGGCCCCATTTGAGGTATAATGCCAGGTCCACGATGTGCCAATTAATTTGTCAGATTTGTGTTTAAAAGTCACATGGTTTCAATAGTGAAATGTTACCATTGTCATGTCCTTGGTTAATGTTTGCTTGTGTAATATCCAGGAGTCCATAATGGTTGCAGGTGCAGGAATAGGAGTATAATAGGTGTGTGTGTGCTTGCACATTGATTACATTTTTTTTGCATTCAATCACACAGTGTCATTTCAATTGGGTCTTGTGGAAAGAGAAATCAACGAGCTCCTTCAAGGTATAGCCAAAAAAGAACAAAGACCTACTAGACGAGCTATAGAACTTGCCAAGAAGGCTGGTAATCAACCTGAGAAACATGCTACTGGAGATGGCAGAGAGGTCCTACAACAGAAAGAAATTACAGAAGATGATGTTTGCCCGATATGCCAGGATGAACTGCTGGAGAAACGGGAACCAGTCACATATTGTAGGTAAGAGCCAGGCGCATAATGAAGGTGTATCTTCTTTTCCATATTGGTCCAGTTATGGACCTAATTATATAAAGTAAAAATAATCATGAAAAAAGTCACTGAAATTTAAAAAAAGTGTCGCTGAAATGAACAACATTGAAATATTCACTGAAACTGACACCACTGAAAATTTGATAATCTCAGTGGGATTAATGAATCACATTGAAATGATCACATTTTCAGAGGTGTTTCAGTGCATGATTATTTCAGTGTTTATTACAGTGATACTATTTCAGTGTTCTTTTTAGATTTCAGTGAGTTTTTTTTATAGTGTTAGTCCCTACTCTAATTAGCATTCCCATTCTGTTCTTATATGGCCTGCATGTAGTAAAGTGCCCCCCATTGAATATGGCTGTGGCAGTTGTGTACACAGTTCTTGTTATTTATTTTTATTTTATTTTCTTTATTGTGAAATAGCAAACATGTCCTTAATTTTGCCCCTGGCACAAATAGATTATATTCAATGTGTCAACAGACCAGGGTGTTCAGTTTTGTGTTTTTATTTACACCATTATTAAGCAATAGTGCCAACTTAGTGCCGAATAATTATACCAAAGGCTGTAGTCTATGCAGATGTCAGAATCTGTTCACTGCAATGGAAGGCTCTGTAAATCTACATTCTATATCTAGTTTGTATGCATTGTGGTATTGCCAGATTATATGCATTGTACTTGTGTGAAGTAAAGATCAGTAATCATCCCAATAATTTGGCCTGATTTTTGGCAGTGGATGAAGTCTATGTACTGCCCTTTTGCCCTTTCCCAAAACTCTACAATCATTTGCAATCTATCATTTCTTTTTATTTGTAGATATGGGTGTGGCAAAAGTACACATATCAGGTGCATGAAAGTTTGGGCTGAACACCAGAAATCTACCGGTGAGGTTGTCATCCGCTGTCCTCTGTGTCGGGAAGACTACGGCCAGTTGACAGACCTACAAGCAGAATACAGAACAGCAACACTACAAAAAACTAGACAAGAAAGACGTGATGATATACACATGGGAGTGGTGTGTAAGGGATGCAATCAGTCACCAATTACAGGGAAATGTTACAGGTAGGTAGGATCACTCCAAGTGGGAGTGTAAGGGATGTAATCAGTTATAGGTAGGTAGGATCACTCCAAGTGGGAGTGGTGTGTAATCAGTCACCAATTACATGGAAATGTTACAGGTAGGTAGGATCACTCCAAGTGGGAGTGGTGTGTAAGGGATGCAATCAGTCACCAATTACAGGGAAATGTTATAGGTAGGTAGGATCACTCCAAGTGGGAGTGGTGTGTAAGGGATGTAATCAGTCACCAATTACATGGAAATGTTACAGGTAGGTAGGATCACTCCAAGTGGGAGTGGTGTGTAAGGGATGCAATCAGTCACCAATTACAGGGAAATGTTACAGGTAGGTAGGATCACTCCAAGTGGGAGTGGTGTGTAAGGGATGCAATCAGTCACCAATTACAGGGAAATGTTACAGGTAGGTAGGATCACTCCAAGTGGGAGTGGTGTGTAAGGGATGCAATCAGTCACCAATTACAGGGAAATGTTATAGGTAGGTAGGATCACTCCAAGTGGGAGTGGTGTGTAATCAGTCACCAATTACAGGGAAATGTTACAGGTAGGTAGGATCACTCCAAGTGGGAGTGGTGTGTAAGGGATGCAATCGGTCACCAATTACAGGGAAGTGTTACAGGTAGGTAGGATCACTCCAAGTGGGAGTGGTGTGTAATCAGTCACCAATTACAGGGAAATGTTACAGGTAGGTAGGATCACTCCATGAGAGTGGTGTGTAAGGGATGCAATCAGTCACCAATTACAGGGAAATGTTACAGGTAGGTAGGATCACTCCATGAGAGTGGTGTGTAAGGGATGTAATCAGTCACCAATTACAGGGAAATGTTATAGGTAGGTAGGATCACTCCATGAGAGTGGTGTGTAAGGGATGCAATCAGTCACCAATTACAGGGAAATGTTACAGGTAGGTAGGATCACTCCAAGTGGGAGTGGTGTGTAAGGCATGTAATCAGTCACCAATTACAGGGAAATGTTACAGGTAGGTAGGATCACTCCAAGTGGGAGTGGTGTGTAAGGCATGTAATCAGTCACCAATTACAGGGAAATGTTACAGGTAGGTAGGATCACTCCAAGTGGGAGTGGTGTGTAAGGGATGCAATCAGTCACCAATTACAGGGAAATGTTATAGGTAGGTAGGATCACTCCAAGTGGGAGTGGTGTGTAAGGGATGCAATCAGTCACCAATTACTGGGAAATGTTATAGGTAGGTAGGATCACTCCAAGTGGGAGTGGTGTGTAAGGGATGTAATCAGTCACCAATTACAGGGAAATGTTACAGGTAGGTAGGATCACTCCAAGTGGGAGTGGTATGTAAGGGATGCAATCAGTCACCAATTACAGGGAAATGTTACAGGTAGGTAGGATCACTCCAAGTGGGAGTGGTGTGTAAGGCATGTAATCAGTCACCAATTACAGGGAAATGTTATAGGTAAGTAGGATCACTCCAAGTGGGAGTGGTGTGTAAGGGATGCAATCAGTCACCAATTACTGGGAAATGTTACAGGTAGGTAGGATCACTCCAAGTGGGAGTGGTGTGTAAGGCATGTAATCAGTCACCAATTACTGGGAAATGTTACAGGTAGGTAGGATCACTCCAAGTGGGAGTGGTGTGTAAGGGATGCAATCAGTCACCAATTACAGGGAAATGTTACAGGTATGTAGGATCACTCCAAGTCGGAGTGGTGTGTAAGGCATGTAATCAGTCACCAATTACTGGGAAATGTTATAGGTAAGTAGGATCACTCCAAGTGGGAGTGGTGTGTAAGGGATGCAATCAGTCACCAATTACAGGGAAATGTTACAGGTAGGTAGGATCACTCCAAGTGGGAGTGGTGTGTAAGGGATGTAATCAGTCACCAATTACAGGGAAATGTTATAGGTAGGTAGGATCACTCCAAGTGGGAGTGGTGTGTAAGGGATGCAATCAGTCACCAATTACAGGGAAATGTTATAGGTAGGTAGGATCACTCCAAGTGGGAGTGGTGTGTAAGGGATGTAATCAGTCACCAATTACATGGAAATGTTACAGGTAGGTAGGATCACTCCAAGTGGGAGTGGTGTGTAAGGGATGCAGTCACTACAGGGAAATGTTATAGGTAGGTAGGATCACTCCAAGTGGGAGTGGTGTGCAATCAGTCACCAATTACATGGAAATGTTACAGGTAGGTAGGATCACTCCAAGTGGGAGTGGTGTGTAAGGGATGCAGTCACTACAGGGAAATGTTATAGGTAGGTAGGATCACTCCAAGTGGGAGTGGTGTGCAATCAGTCACCAATTACATGGAAATGTTACAGGTAGGTAGGATCACTCCATGAGAGTGGTGTGTAAGGGATGCAATCGGTCACCAATTACAGGGAAGTGTTATAAGTAGGTAGGATCACAGTGCTTTGTTTACTACTAGAAGATGCTGTTTATTGAATACTTTGATAGCAGACTGAATCACAAACATTCAAAATATCTGCCAAAATGAAATGGCAGTATATGTTATATTGTTTACAAACATAGCAAAAGTACAGACAAAATAATCTGAAAACACTTCCTTATTCTTATAACATAAATGACATGTGAATGTTGCTTGTTGGGTTGTAGCTGGTGTTTGTGGTGCTAGGGAAATGATGGGGAATAGCAGCCCCTCCGGCCTATCTGCTCCCATGATGACTCTTCTTGAACAAAGTTTTGTGCAGAGTACATAACAATTTGCATAAATGTTACTAATTTTGTTGTAATCAGACCTTAAATGGTCTCATGATGACAATTTTTGATTGAAGCTCACAAACATTTTTACTAACACCGTTTCGAAGAGGCACTGAATTGATAGATTTTTTTTTATTTCCGTTCATAAATTGGTTGATTCAACGTCCCCAGCATCTGGGGCACATGACCCCTTATACAATTTTGATGTGGCAGTGCCTTTAACATGTTAAAGAAGCTGTGTTCAGTTAAATGCTCACTAATGTCACTGCCTCATCATGGTGGAAAGTGGTTTCTCAAAGCTTTACAAACTGATTATGCGTTCTCTCTCTTTTTCTTTTTTCTTTTCAGGTGCTCCCAGTGTTTTGATTTTTCTCTGTGTCACACCTGTTTCTCAAATAATGTACATGAAGAACATTCCTTCCAGTTTAGACAGGTAACATACTCCAAAAACTGTTATGATGTTTACTAAACATGATCCCACTCTCTTTGAACTGAAGTAAATGTATGATGAACTTGAGAATTTGGCATTCTCAACATCCATGTTCACGACTGAGAAATGTATGCACAAAAATCTGAGGAAGTTATTGTGCACAGTTGTGTTCAAGTTAACCTTGGACTTTGGCCTGAAATTTGATATGCATTTTAGATCATTTATCCTGGTGTGTGTGTGTGGGGGGGGGGGGGTATGTGTGTCATATGTGACACGATCTGGTCCATGGGGGCCAAAGGCGGCAAATTTGAAACTGAGATACAACGTCAAAATATGGAGTAAAAAACAATAAAATACATAAGAAAATAGACATCAAAAAGCTTCATAACTTTAGAACCAAGTATGCTAGACCTTTGGTGTTTTCAGTAAATGATAGCCTATTGTATGTGCAATGTAATAATTATAGTAACTCAATTTTCGAAAATGCTTCCTTTGGCCCCCATGGACCAGATCAGAAAGGTTTGATTATTTTTGCGTCTATTGGATTTGCACAGAATTGCGTATGCCTGAGCATAAAGAATTAAGATAAACTCTCTTGACATAGACAAATGTAGGATCTGATTCGTTGTAGGGGCTAGTTCAGTCAATATTAGTTTCAAAAAGTACAAAAATATGACATGTGTGAAGAATAGTGTAGTTTGGGATTGACGCATCTCTGAATGTCCCTTTAAACGGGTAATAGACATTTTCAAATCAATGTTTTCCGAAGAGAGCTGCCGTTTGTTTATGATGACCAAGTTTATAATAATATTGTGCATCATCACCCAGCTGTTGGGTACAGCATTTCTAGTTGCACTTAATGAGTGTCCTGAGACTGACAGGCATGTCACCTGTGAGAGCTAATGTGAATTTACCCAAGCTTAGGAAGCTTGTGTACATTTTATTACTCTGCGTATGAACTTGTTGCACATGACCTGGTTTTTTGAGGTGATGTGGGCCACAGGCACAATATATAAAGTGGGCAGAGGCATTTGGGTTCTGCCTAGGACTGGTTTCTCGCACTGAGGAGTTGCAGTGCACACGAAGCAGACACAGAGTGCGCAGAGGACTGTGGATTTCATAATGTCAGAGAGGGCCTGTCACAGTCCTCTCGAAACTGTACAAGTGCTAGTTTGGCCTAGTGCATTATGGTTCATCAATCATTTGGTTTTCTTTTGTTTGTGTTAATTGATACTACAGAAACCAACCCAGAGATGGCGACCAGCTCAGCGTGGATCAGGGGCTGCTCTACCTCAGGCAGTTGTGGAAGACTTACTGAGTAGAGACTTATCAGAAGATGATTATGACTTGTTGCTTCAGCTCGACAAGTAAGTATCCCAGGACCCCAGGGTCCATCTCTGATAAAAGTGTTTCCTTTGTGAATTAAAATTTTTTTGCATGGATGCTTAGGCACATAATGTCTAATTTGATAGCACTATCGGTGCCCTGATAGGTATTGATGGCTATTTTAATTCGTACCCAGAACATTTGCATTGTGTTCTTGTTTTGTATTTAAATGAAAAACGATAACACTATGCAAATGTTAATTATTATGCTTGGTACAATTGATTGTATCATCAGGGTTCAGGGTATGATAGAACGATTCATCGGTACCTAACCAGTTGTCATAGGACCAAATTAAACATGGTGCCTTAGGATTGGAAGCTGGCACCCAACGAAATGCTCACTGACTGTACCAGAATGATCTGCCATATTTAACTCAGCTGTCTCATTTATATTCTGACATTCCTATTACAGTGATGCAGCTAACAAACCTAGCAACATTCCAGAGAATGTTATCAAATCATTCCCAACGGAGACAATAAGACAGGGCAGTGCAATGCTGACACCAGGGACACAGTGTAGGGTTTGTCTTAGGGGGTATGAAATTGGACAAGTAGTCAGACGTCTTCCATGTAGACATAAGGTAAGACACGTAGAGACAAGACAAGTCAGTGTTAACACCAGGCATTATGTAGGGTTTGTCTTAGGGGATATAAAACTGGACAAGTATCCGGATGTCTTCCATATGATATTTTTCTTCCAAAAGGTAAGACAACTTTAGACTTCGTAAGTGAGTGTCTGGTACAGAGTGCATGGTTTGTCTTAGGGATATGAAATGGGACACATAGTCTGATGTCTTCCATGTAGACATAAAATAAGGCAACTTAAGACAAGACAAGTCAGTGCTGACACCAGACATTCAAAATGTAGGTTTGTCTTTGGGGATATAAAACAGGACAAGTAGTTGGATATCTTCCATGTAGACATAAGATAAGGCAACTTACGACAAGACAAGACAAGTCAGTACTGATACCACACACCAGACATTCAAAGTAGACTTGTTTTAGGGGATATAAAACAGGACAAGTAGTTGGATGTCTCCATAGGCATAAGGTAAGACAAGGTAAGTAAGTGCCTGGTACACAGTGTGGGGTTGTCTTAGGGAATATGAAATGAGACAAGTGTCTTCCATTTAGAAATAAGGTAAGATAACTTGTTTAA
Organism: Amphiura filiformis; assembly: GCF_039555335.1. Classification (NCBI taxonomy): domain Eukaryota; kingdom Metazoa; phylum Echinodermata; class Ophiuroidea; order Amphilepidida; family Amphiuridae; genus Amphiura; species Amphiura filiformis. The sequence goes on along the minus strand of NC_092631.1, from coordinate 66,710,870 downwards.
CCTCAAATTTGATAGTGACATCAAAGTGGTTGCACGCGAGGGTGCTGACAAACCACCTTTGTACAGTGTGCATACATATGTTCTGCTGGATTAGGATAATGCGACCAGTGAAATACTCACCTATGTCAAACAAAACAAAGCAAGTGATTGTTAACACCAGGACACAATGTAGGGTTTGTCTTAGATGATAAGATGAGGTTGTCAAGTAATCCTCCATGTATAAACATTTGTTAAATGCACTTTAAGAATGTAGTAAAACTATGTGGTCATGATCACCTGTCTGGTATGCTTCATGAAAGAGAATAATTACCCTGCCTACTTTCGGGTTTTGTAAAATTGTCATTCTGTCTTCTATAATAACATCTTGGACATGACCGACCAATGGCAAGCCTGTTGGGTGTGTTTTCTGGATATAACCTCTTCATAATTTCTTCTTCTTTTTGATTACTGTGTAACATTCCTGGTGGAACAAGATGCATAGGATTAGTCCAAACCAAGACAGAGTTACCCAGTGTATTGTAGTTGAGAAAGTGATGCGTATAACTGCCCTGATCATCACCAGGAGGCCCCAGGTTAAGGGAGCACTCTAGGGGCACTAGCCTCATAACAACTTATTCAGATCAAGGTAAAGCTAGATATACATATATACCCAGCAAGATATACACTGCATATTGATAGATTGTTATCCTTTTTTACACAGTATCACATCTCATGTATAGACCAGTGGCTTCTCCATGAGCATCCAACCTGTCCTGTAGATGGCACTGTAGTATGGAACCCCCTCACTGCTGAAACACCTAGACAAAGACGACAACACCGCCCTCAAAGTCTAGATAGACAGAGTTCTACCAATCAAGAAGTAGCCCTAGAAATCCCAGGCATAGGTGTGTCTGTACGTCATGGTAGCCTGGATAGGAATATGGCTAGGCATGGTCATCAGAGACAACATGTTGAGAGGATTCCTGGAGATAATCAGGAAGGACTGGATCCTTTGTTTGCTCTAACAGGATCAGGGATATCTTCTAGTGCATATGGGAATAGGTAAGTCAGATATGTGGAATCTGTCTAAAGAAATTTGAATGGGAGAACTTGGACTCGGTGTAAACATGGCTCTTTAATAGAACATATGAAAATCTTATTTCAAAAAACAAAATATAATTGTTTTTAAAGTTTGTGTGGATTTATGTTTGTTTGTGTATTAAGGTTGGTCTTAGCGCTAGAATTATGAAAACTTGTGGGCCTCACAACTGCTCAATTGTAAAGTTGGTCTAAAGTATACATATTTAGAATGGCTAAAACTTGACGAATACATCTGTGACGTAAAATTTTCTTTAAAATGTGTATTTTTGGAGAATAGGCAAAAAAACCAACATTTTTACCCAAATGTTTTTGGGCAACATAACAAAAAAATAAACCTCTTTTATATAAAAAAAAAAGTGGGTAATGGTGAATCCAACGGACAAGGACACAAAACACATCAAGGATATATATGATACAAGAGGATTTTTTTTTGGCTATCGAACTTTGCCTACTTCTAATGCCTACATTTGCTGTTTTTGTCCCCCCCCCTGCATACTGTCTAGTTTGTATTTTACTTGTTTCCCCACATCAAGTTGGTGTACCTTGATCTCTTTTTCCTCTTTTATATACTTTGTCCAACCAACAATTTAGCAGTTATGAGGCCCAAAAGTTTTCGCTCATAATTCCAGGGTCTAGACCAACCTCAATTAAATCAACTTTTTTTCAATACATGCATTATTCAAATTTTAGAGAATATGAATATTCAATCACACATGAAATGCAGTAACAACACATAAAACACCAGCACAACACAGATTCTAAATAAATAAGTATTAATCATTGTCTCATTGACTTCTATCCATCTTTACCATTCGTTAGTGGATCAAGAAACACGTCAGCAAGAAATCCAAACCAGTCATCTCAAAGACGAGGAGGAACCAATAGACCACAAAGAGGTTCACTAGTATCCAAGAGAACAGATAATCACAGGACTACATCAGGTGATCATGTGAGATTAGTTAACTCTATGTCTGTGATGGGAGCTGGAGGAAATGCAATCAACAGACAAGAGGAACACACCAGACATGGTGATGCTGGGCGATTACCACAGCATGGTAGAACTGATGTACATGTTGGTAATCATAGACAAAACCCAGCAATACTTAGGAGGCCACCTGCTGGGTCTAATAGTAGACATCATAGTGGCAATAGTCAAAGTGACAGTGCAATACTAAATCAGAACCTTACCCATCACATGGACAGTCTAGCAATAGGAAACCCCCAGATGGCCTCATCACCAGGAAGAACAGGTGCAGCAGTTGCTACTGGTGGACCAGGTTGGAGACCTCCACCAGCAATGCTTACCAATGAAAGATCACATGTCAGTTCTATTCCTCTGCCGAGAGAAGCTGCAATGACTCCTGTTGTTGGAAATCAACAAATAAATATGTCAGGTAGAAGCAAGAAGCCACCATTACCAGATGGAGGAGGTGTAGGGGAAAGAGGAAGAAGGAATTCCAGGAGTGAAATATCTAGGAGAGGATCTAGAAGCTCCAGTGCATCAGGGAGAGGAAGGGAGAGATTGAATGGTGGGGAATCGCCACATAGACAGGTATGTGTTTATTACAGGCTATGTATGTTTGGGGGGGTCTTATCTGCAGATGTAACATGGAGTGAACAGTGGAACTAATAACTGATTTTAAACAAATATTGGATTACAAAATATGATGTGGAATAGATGGGCCTTGAATACGGATTTGGAATAAATATAAAGTATGTACAATGTATTAATTAGGAACTGAAAAAATCTGACAAATCTGCAGTTTATCCAAATTTATAGAAAACATTTAAATATTTGTTAGAAATTTGTGAAAAGGGCGTTTGATGAATATTGAATTTGAGGTTCTTTAAGAACTGGAGCATGTTCAATTGGGGCATTGTTATAGCATCATAGGGACACAGGGCACTCAATCAGTCTTGGTGCACCCAGATTGGATGACTTGCACTACGCCACTGCTGGGGCATAAAGAACTGTTGAAAAAGCATAACCTGAGAGGGAGTACATTTACTTTCATTACCATGTCAGTATTAGTGAGTGATCTGAGAATAATTAGTCCAATTCTAATTGGTTGGCACAGTTCAATGTCAACTTGAGTACTTATTTGATGCTTTTGTTGGTTTTTTTGTTTTGTTTTTCAGGGTTTAGATAACATGTTTCTTGGTTCACCAACTGGCAACCTTGTGATCTCTCAAAGTGCATCAGCTCCAGGTTCACCTAGCAACAGGGGTCGTAGATCAAATCATCCAAGAGTGCAGTCTAAGCCGGGTCATTCTTCAGGAGAAGGTGCTTCCCATGGTAGTAGTACAGAACCTTTGGATATGGCATTGACTGGGAACAGGGTAACTGCACCCACACCTTGAATGCAGATGTGTAGTTTAAAGCTGAATTTTCACGGGTTTGCCTTATCGTACCGATTCGTTGTTTCTGAAAAGAGATGGACAATGGGTATTCAAAAGCGAAGCATTTTTATACCAGTTTTCAAGCAACCACACTCAAGGCTCTTTGAAACATAAATCAGTTTCATGATTTAATGCATGATCTTGTAAGAAAATTACATAAAAAGTATAACCAATACAGAAACACTTAAGTTTTCTGTGAGTGATAATGACATTGGACCTTGGCCACGGCAATGGGAGACCATGTGACAATACCATACCCAAAGCCAAGAACTTGACAGGACCAGTGTTAAGACAAACATTCTCATTCTCTGTATTTGAAGAAAATCAATTCTGGTTACAATGACAATCAGAATCACAGAACATTTTGAACATCTGTGCAAGGAATTTTCAGATTTCAGAGAAATTTAAGGGTAATTTTGGCCTTCAGAAAAAAAAACACCCGACTGACTGACCCTACTTGAAAGGTTTGTCGGCCCATAGAACAGGGTTTTTTCGTCGCCTAAGAGGGATTCTTATTCCAGTTTTCCTTTTCAGCTTTTTTTTCCATGACAGAAAAAAATTATTTTAAAATAGAATAATATAAAAAGTTGGGATTTTAAAAAGCAACGCGCATGAGAGTCTTGAGAGACAAACTGTTTGATTGCCTAATATAATCACTTCGCTGACAAATAGTATTATTCCTTGAACCCACTTAATGATGTATGATGCATCTATTGTGTCGTGTAATACGGGTAATACATTATTATTCTATGCCTAAAATAATGCATTACATGACAAAAGTAATAATACCTCTATTCTCATTCTGTAACACTTTTGTATTCAAATAAGATATTAATAGTAATAAGATAAATACATGTAGAAGTAAAATCCTAGCTTTTTGCAGATGGAATATATTTTGAATTGATCCGTCCTGTTGTCAGTGTGCAAATCAGACTGGTTAGAGCAGCATGTGTGTAGAGCAATCCCTGCTGTAGCCATGTTTTACATTCTAATGTAATATGACAAGGAACTGGTAGAATTGCATATAGATATTTGAAGTGTTTGGGAATACAAACATATATGAACGAGGTGAAACTGCTGTAGAGTCTTGGTTTCATTCCTAATAAAATGTGACCTGCTACCACGAAATCAGCGTGAAGTTGCAAGGAGTTAGTCACTTCAAACACCCTGGGTACTGCGTTGGTGTTCACTCACCTGTTAAAGCCACTAAGTATGTCTGTATGTCCTTTGTGAATGGGGCATAATGGGCCATTCAGGAAGGATAATACTACTGGCTTGTACAGGTGGCGGCAAACAAAGAACATCAACTTAGTCAGACCAAATATCTCGAAACTACATGTACCAACAAAATGAGTATAAAGTCGCAACGACTTTAAGCTGATTTTGTGGTAGCATGCACCTAGGTTTCATTATCATTGAGGTATAGGACTTTTTATTTTTTTGGAGGAGAGCAGATAGGGCAACTACTTGATTATATTTCTACATGTTCATACTACATACTCTGAAAATTTTAGAAAATTCATGCGAGTCCGTTTTTTTTAAATCACATTTTTGTTCCTAAAATGGGGGTTATAGCGCCCTCAACGGGCACTCTCTCCATAGGGCTACATGTAAAGACCAGTTATAGACAAATGGCCCTAAAATAAAAAGGACTCGTGCGAATTTCCTCAAATTTTGCATATGATGTAGATTTAACATCTGGAATGTAATGCAAGTGATGCCGTTGCTGCTCTCCTAAATTCATTTTTAAAATGTCCGCCCCAGACCAAGGTGAGCAGGTCACAAATACTACGTTATCAATCATACACTCTTTAATATCCGTCCAAAGTTGTTGTCTTCTATATATATATATATGCAAGTTTAGATATTTTATAAATTTTATCTATATTATTTGAATTATGAATAAAACTTTGACAAATCTAATGCGATGTGATGTGTGTTATTTTCCTGAGGTGGTTTCATCAGTAACAATTAATGAATATGTTTATCTAAGAAGTAGCTATCTACTGCATGAGATTAAGACATAACATCTCATTTTTGCATTACCACTGACTGTAACCTATTTGGCAAATACATAACAGAGACACTTCATTTATTAAAAATTAAATTCTCATTTTACAGGGCTCACAAAAACTACAGAACTGTTCAAAAATGATGTTAGTGTGTCCCTTGCAAAATGATACTGTTCCATATTTGCCAAATGTGTACATCCATATCAAAATGATGCAATTGTCGGCTGCTACATGTGTCTCATTCCAGGTCACTTCCAATCATCCCAAGTCGTCGAGGGTTAAGGAATGTTCTCTGTATTCCTAAACCATGTGACTTGGGATGATTTGAAGTGACCTCTGCTTGAGATGAGTCTGGTATTTATTCCTAGACTATTATGTGAAATGAGACGCATGTAGCAGCCGACAAGTGCATCGTTTTGGTATGGATGTACACAAATGGGTGTCAGTGAAAATGCACATTGGGTTATTCCTGCCCAACGACAATAGACATATATTGAAGATGTTAGTAATGAGGTCAAGGAGCTTAAGATTGAAAACCATGGCCGCTATACCTGGCTTGAACTGCATCAAAGTTTTTTTAGGACGTGCACGGTCTTGGTGGTGTTATTATTAAGCCCAGGTTATACTGCATCCTGTTGTCAAGTTCTCTCAGTCTGCCATTGATGGGGTGAACATTGATATCACATATTCCCTGTGCAATAATTATGAGCCTGGGGGAGGGTAAAATTGGGGGGGCAAGCAATTTTGGCACACATTCATGGGGTGCCTTTTAAATAAAACGCTCTAAAAATGCTTCGGTAAACAGTACGGAAACACTTTAATATGCAAATTTTCCTGCTCGCAACATGTGATGCGATCAAGCAAAATCAGTCGGAACTCGGAACTATTGATTTTGAGATATTAAGCCACTTACGCAGTTCCGCCATTATGCACTATATGCGGGAGAGCCTCGAACTGGCAGCATACATGAAAGGAAGAATTACGTAACCTTACACAGAATGTTATATGACTGGTTCAATTCCCATTCATGTATGCTGCCAGTTCGAGGCTCTCCCGCACATATAGTACATAATGGCGGAACTGCAAGTGGCTAATAGCCAAACAAAGGAAATATTTTCTTTTGTTTCCTCTTGTTTTGGAAACTCTTTAATTGCTCATATCGTTGGAACTGGTTGTTCAATTTCAATGGGGTTTTCTGCAAAATCCCGGTTTGTGAATCCTTTTTACTATCCTATAAGAAACTGAAAATTTAATTTTGCCGAGTTCCGACTGATTTTGCTTGATCGCATCACATACATCTAGACCTATTTAAAGTTTGCAAATTGGGATCCCAAATATTTGGCATGTGTAAAGGGTGGGCAAAGATTTTTTGGCAGGCCGAGAGGGGGCAAGCGATTTTTGTCGGGCAGTTTGGTAATTCCCCCTCCCCCCTCATAATTATTGCACAGCCCCGAAGTGGTTCACACTTGATTTGCACCCATTATTAATCCATTGACTTTGTGTTGTAATCATTTTGTGATTCTGAACACAGATAGCCCGAATCAGTTGACCTGGCAACAATCAATTTTGATGTCCCACAACAACAGCGAATTAGAGGGTAGCGAAAGCCATAAAGGCATCACATGATTATTTTGTTATTTCATAATCACTTTGTTGTTTTATACTAGTGTGTGATATCAATGTTCACCCCATCAACAAGAGGAAGGTAGGAATGATATGTACATATAGTTTTCTCACCTTGTGACATCACAGATAATATAAATATATTTTATTTTGAGAATTGTCATGTGACATCTCGCAAGAAGTATCATAAATTGTTAAAGTCCTATAGATGAGTTGACTTCTGACATCATTGCCTGGCAGTATGTGTGTGCATTATCAATTTCCATTGTTTTTTGCCTCACAGTATATGCACGCATCATGGCCCGCCACATCGCAATATGGCCATTGAACAGTGTTGTGGTTGTATACAGTTTGCTCAAGCATATCAGTATACCAGTCCCTTGCTTTTGTTGATAAACATTTTAACTCATCTATACTTTTTTTTTACTTTCTTTAACATGCAAAATGTAGACCAGACAGGTCAACTATATCACTCCTAATGTGGGTCTACTTTTCGGTGTAGTGGTAAAAGCCCAACAATTCCAGCTGATTACAAGCTGATCAAACTACACCAGGCACAAAAAGAAACTTCGTCAGTTATATTCATCCTTGCTGTTCAATAACTTGATAATTTTGGATTATTCTGAAATATACATTTTGTTAATTGGACTTTTCTTTCTCATTTGACACCCTGTTCGTGAAATTGAGCAAGAATTGACTAAGATATGCGCCTCAAACTCTCAAACCCCAAAATGAAAAGTTGCAATTTTAACGATTCAATTGTGCCTGTTACACTGTGTGCTTTATTGATTGGCCCGTGGTGCTTGTGTGCAATACAACGATGCGTTCCCATTGAAAATCGTTGAAAATGCAACTTTTGATTTTGGGGTTTGAGGCTTTGGAGGCGCATATCTTGGTCAATTCTTGTTCGTTTTTCACGAACAGGGTGTCAAATAAGAAAGCAAAGTCCAATTAACACGATGTATATTTCAGAATAATCCAAAATTATCAAGTTATTGAACAGCAAGGATGAATATAACTGACGAGTTTCTTTTTATGCCTGGTGTATACACATTGCAGCTTTTCAAATGTTTCCAATTTTCACAAATGTGACCATCCACCACAACTGAGCCCGGATGTTGCCAGTGCCACTATTGAGATATGCTCCATTGAACTTAACAATAAACAATAGGAAACAAAGGATTTATTGACTGTTTTATTGATTTTCACTACTTAAATGTCAAGTACTATAGACATGATATACATCATTTTAAAGCTAATTTCAAGCAGAATATTTTGGTTGAATATCTCAAAAATGATGACTGGCGACTTCAGGGCTCAGTTGTGCTGGATGGTCACAAATCTGAACAATTTAAAGTTTCTTTTTACTGCAGCTACGTTTGTAACACCGATCATTTTCACACTCGCATCAATTCTAATGTTCTTAATCACTCATGTTAAAAAATATGACCACTCGAGTAAGTGTGACAGTATGACAAATTGACAAGTGGTACTGAAATGGATTTTTTCATTAAAGCCAGTCAAGTTACTCACGACCGGCGACCAGTTCATGTATCCCAATTCAAAATGCTGTGTTGTGTCTTTATTGAATTGAATGTACACTGTATAACAACCAACAATAATGAAATAAGACCACAAGATTATTTCCATGATTAAATGACATTTTATTACCTTAACTTACAAGCAAATTTTAAAATGGTTAATCATTTTTACACATCCAAAATACAGATTTTATCGATGGACAATACACAATTATTTGGAAATGTTTCTAGTTTTTGATACATTGTCCTAGAACTCTGTTAGGGACATCAAGTAAATAATAACATTGTATTTTCCTCTCATCTTTCTTTCGTAACTAAAATTTGTTTTAAACGCACACAAAAAATCCAAGACAAGTACAAGAAACAAAATAATGAAAAAAAAAATGAAAGCAAAACCAAATTTACAACTACGTGTTGTGTACCAATATTACATTTTCTCTGCAATTATTGTGTACTCCGTTTCATCAGAATGCAGCTGAAACTTATGACACAATCAAGCACAATGGGCTATTCCATTTAAAATCCACAATACCCCTGTGGAATATTTAGCTGAAGTCTTCCACAGGAGTATGGGTTTCAAATAGAATAGCCAATCGGGTTACTTCCATTTGAAATACTCACTCCAGTTGTGGAAGATGAAGGTACAGCAAGGTACAGGGGGAGTATGGGTTTCACAATAATTAGCCCTAGCCAATTCCATTTGAAAAACATACTCCCTCTGTGAAATAATTTTGTTTAATCTTCCACAGGGGTATGGCAGATTTCAAATACAATATCCCAATATGTCAAATGTGTAAAAATCAAATGAAACTCTAAATTTAGCTAAACAACATTATGCTGGTTCATTTATTTCAGTATTAGGGATACTTTTACTGTCTGGTCTTTCACCTTTTATCCAGTTTTTTTGGTAAAATTGTTCGCCATATTTTGGTGTTTATGAGACGTCGAAAACACAAAATTGTTCATTAGTTGACTCATTCAACTTGATCGAATCACATCGTTATACAGGACATATTCATTTCGTACAGGTATCTCCATGATCTCATGCAGGTTCTTAAACCCAGACTTTGCCTGAATTCATTAGGCATCACAGAATAGCAATATAGCAAATGAAAATCACATTTCATTTTTCTTTTAAGGGCAAAATATCTGAAATGTATTATCTTGATTTTTTGGGTTTAAAAAAAAGTAAAATGTAGCTTTTTTTGTCATTATTTCTTTTGCATATATATTTGAACAAGAATAAGAAAGAAACACCTGTGTATGTGATTTTGTTCCGGCATTTTAAAACATTTTGATTCTCGCAAATTCATTACAGGTTAGACATTGAAATTAAATTTAACAAGAATAATCTGCTTAAATATGGTTTGATTCAGTTCTATTCTTTCTACAGCTGACTGGCATGGATAGCAGAATAAATAGGCACATGACTAGCTTACAAAACATCCATAATTCAGCCCTTAGATGGAAAAACAACTCAAAATCGTCACTTTATTAGATAAATCCATACCATGGTAAAGCTCATTACATTGGTGGTACTCTCAAATTACATTATTTTTTGTCACTTTACGTGTAATTTAGATGGTAAAATTATCTATAATTCAAAGATTGATCATTTTACCTCAAGCCAAGATGGTGCCAGATGATATCACATAATTCACTCACAGGCTCAGATATTTGATGAAAGTCAAAGAATCCATTCCAGCAAGAGTCTATTTTACCACCAAAATGAGTCTTGTTATCTTTATTTTTGTTATGAAGTATAACAAGCTAACTTCCTTAAAATGGTTGGTAATTTTTATTTCAAAATTTCTAAACCAAATTAGCCAAATTTGAGCAAATAATAAGATTCATATTTTCTGACATATTAAAATGTGATTAGTTGTTTATAAACAGAAAACATGAAGTATTGTCAAGTGCTCAAACTTTAAACCTCTTAATCTTGAAACATCAATTTTCAAGATTGTTTTACCATCTAAGGGCCGCTTTATATTCTTAAAACATATTTCTGTAAAATTGTCATGCATTGTAAAGGTAGACATTTTTTCACATTTAGTATCCACAAATTTTCATGCTAGCCTAAATTAAAATTTCACAATTCAACAAAAGGAAAGGGGAAATAATAACAGGCAAAGTTAAAATGTTTGAAACCGTTGATGTTATCAATAAAGTCCGAGTGAAAATGTCTGCTTTTACAGTATTTCCATGGTTATAAAATTACTACTAAGCTTAAAACATCGTAATCAGTGACACAAAAATGGATCATGCACAAGAAACTTAATGGAATCTCGACAAAATATTACCAAATGCATGCACTTGGTTCCTATACTGTTCAAATTGGTCCAGACTTTTAAATAACATCACAGCTCCCGGGGAGTTATATCAAGCTCTTTTATAAAGAGGCCATCCCCCTTTTGGTTCAAGTTCCTTAGCAAATTACTCAATGTTGAAATATATCCATGTGAATTCTGATCTGTCTGTCATCAAAACAACAGGTCGTAAGTGGGAACTGGACAAGTGTGGTGGCCTATTTAAGCTCATCTTGAAATCCTCAAGGGAGCAATTCATAGCTCTTTGAAGTACAATTTGGAATCATATTCTGACAGGCATTCTAAAAACTCTCCTGAATATCAGTAGAGTCAAATCTGGATCCAACAGAAAACCCTACAAGCAGGAAGAACACTTGCTTGTTTCTTGTGTTTGCTTTCCTCAGGCAGCAATGTTTAAATTCAACATCTTTTCACTGACAGTAAGAGTATGCCATCGATATTTTGCCACAACTGGCAATGCTGCAGTCAACTATTAGATCATGTGAGTTTAGCACTACACTATTTATGCTTAGTTGAAGTATACAAAAAACAAACAAAAACCAAAAATGACACAAATTCTTAATGGCCAAAGTCACTTATTACTGAGTAATTATTTATCTCCCATAGGCTATATCTACATTGTATTCACTCCATGATATCCATACACCAATGATTAATCAGCAGGCTAGATAAAATAGTTGCATCATGTCAGCTTTTTGTAGTCAACACCAAATTGTCAAGTCTGACATGACTATGATCGTGACTGTTTTGTGGCCTAAATCTGAATGAAAACTAAAGGTAGCATAGCACCTCAAAAATCATGAATGGACACATTTTAAGGCATGTTATATTAACGAGCACGTACAAAGACAGCAAAATAAATGTGTGTGCACAGAATTGTTCAATATCGAATGTCCACAGCATGAACTGCTATTCAGACTTTTGTGTATTGTGTGCATGTCACTGCCAGAGGGAAGTGAAAAGCACATATTCTTGGTTTGCGTTGGTCTAGACTTAGTACATGGCATCCGTGTTACTATTCCTGGGTTTCTTGATCTTCTCTTGGTTCTTTTTGATGAGATCATACAATGACATCTGGTGAATAAATATACACAAAAGACAATTAAATTAGGAAACAGCAGAAGTTATTTCAAAACTTTTTTTTACAGGCAGAAGGGAAGGAGCCTAAAATCTTTAGTAAATCATATTCCTAAAATGTATTCTGAATTTGAGCAAATGTTGGTGTAATTTCAATATAGAGCATCCTAAAATTTATACACTGGGTCAGTTCAAATCATTTCAAATGCAAAATAATGGCTAATATCAAAATGTTCATAAATGCCTATTGTCAAGTCACAAGGGTTGATTGGCAGCTATTGAACAGTATTTACTCTCTGGAAATTGGGTGCACCAAATGAAGCATTTGCCCCAAATGTGGCTCAAAAATTCCTCAAACTGACAAATTGGAATACAGAATTGCACATTCTTGTATACCAAATCTAATTTTCACTGGACCAAAATCATGACATAATGGCTTGTAAACACTGCTGGTGACATTATCCTTGTATTACAGTAAATATTTTATTACTTCCGTGGTCCAGGTATGCGCTGGTGATTCGCGATCGCATAGAAGTGGTGAGATCTCCTCCCCTTCTACGCGCCGATAACCACTGGGTCAACCGTCTTGTTGTCAAAACCGTTGAACATCCAATCTGGTTGATTGTTTATCACTTCTGTGTTTACACTCGTGTACGCTCGGCGCACAGCACAGACCATGGAAGTAATAAAAATTGATTTTACTTAAGGGTGACTTACGTAAGTATTTCTGAGCTCTGCTGATGTCAACCTCAGCTGTAAGAATTCCTTCTCATCTATCTCTTTGATGCTTCTCCTGTAGTCCTCCTAAAAACAAATCAAACATATCATAACATTTATGCCCAAACTGCATTTATTTTGGCAATTTTTAATTCACTTTTAATTAACAACCACTTTCAAGGATTTACATGATTAAATTCTACTAGTATGCATTTCCACTTGGTGCGATTCTAAATTCTCTTTAAAAAAGCCACAACTGGCCAGCGACGATTCTTTGGATGAAGCTTTCTAACTAAAAATTAAAGCTGTAGAGAATGTGTCAATACCTGACCGCATGCTGTGCAAATTATGACATTTACTAGGTGGCACTAATTCACTAGTAAATTATATGGTAAAAACATAGTCGGACAATGCAAAACAAGAAACTAATATTTAAGGAAAATCAAATATGTAAGGGTGCTAAATTTAATTGTGGCACAGTTAGTAAGATTTAAAAAAATGATTGATATTTTGATAAGTTGAAGGTTAAAAATGTTGACTACGTTTCTCCTATGCACTTGAAAACAATTTAATATTTTTTGGACCCACTTGCGGTTTAACTATGAAACAAAACTAGTTACATTAATAGGACTTCATTGATCTTTTTGTTTGTTCCCTAACTGACACTATAATACATACCACATGGGGATATTTGGCCACTTTTGTAACAAGTGTGGCTCTGGTGATGAAATAGCGTGAGATACCATCCAGGTATGAGGCCACCTCACTCTCCACCTGCCTCAGTTCTGCTAACGTATCTTCCTATACATGACAAAAATAGAAGACAAAATGGAAATTATGAATGTAGTCCATTTGGCTTCCTAGTCCAGACAGTGACATCAGTGCCTGCTCCAGTGTGCGACTGTGCGTAGTATTAAATTGTGCATGTTTACTCAAAGAACTGGCATGTTTACACACACAACTGAAGTCGGTACATCTGTACACGCGTGATGCAACAAAGTAATGATGTTACTTTGTAGAAGAAGTCAAATGGACTATACACCTGAAGACTTTTGCAAACATTGACTTCATGTAATGTTGAAATTAAACTGCTATTCAGTGTTATTATAAAAGAGTACTGTAATTAATGCTGGTTTCATACTTCATCACACCGCTTGCATTTTTCTGCAAGCGGCAGTCACCAAGTGGCACACTGCTCAGCTGCAGCGCCATGACTCTGAAAGCAAATGTTGCCGCTCTGAGCTCATTGGCCAAAAATCGTACCCAGTTCTCATACGTCAGAGCTACACGGCTCCCGAGTTGACTTTAATTTGCCACTTTGGGCAAAGCCTTGGAGTGAGAGATTTATCGGTTTGCCGCTGGTCACCATGGTCAATGCTGGTCACAGCTAGCATTTCTGGTTTGAATGCGCAGTGAAGCAAAATCATCATCAGAGTGGCAGGAAAGTATGAAACCAGTATTAGAAACTGAATTAGCACCTCTCCTCTCATTAGCATCCCCTGTGAATTTTTCTAACCTGCATCTGTTTAAGGGCACCCTTTCAATGTACCTTTAGGCGACAAACAAAAAACTCCATCATGTTCTCCGGACTGATGGACTTGCCAAGGTTTTTTTCCTTGGAAGAGGCTAAATGATCCTAAAAAGTTACAGAAAGCTTGAAAATCTGAAAAAATCTTAGCAAATATTTTTTCTTGCCTAAGCGTGATAAAGGGTAAATAATGATAAATGAATCATAGAGTTGTAATACAAGAGATGAGGTCGTATGTCATGAACTGGGTACAAAAAATATTACACACTGAAAAATGAATAAACATCACCAATATGTACTGAAGTAAGCATAACTTTTATTCCTTACATTTAAAGTGTATACAAGTATACATTTTTGGAAAGCTTATACTACAAGGATATTAGATATGGCAAAAAGAGATCTAATATTCAGGGTGGGTAAAATTCCTATAGGGTGTAACATAAAAAAAATACATATTTTGTAATTTTGATATACCTGGGTCATCTTTTTCTCCCAAAATGTGCAAGTCAAAACAGATGTGGATTTTGAAAGATATGATAATGGCCCACAAAGAAATAATTAAGGGGGCGACTGGTGGTGTTCTGTATTGAACATACAGGGTGGTCAAATTCGCCTATATTTTTTGATGCAAAAAAATTATTTTGAAGATTTACTTCTTTATTCCAGTAGCAGTCTTATATTTCTTTACTGAAAATGTAAATTAGAAAGAGAAATACATAGTTCATGGGTTTCTGCCCACAGATATTAAGTATACAGGGTGATCAACATATTATACAGGGTGATCTGTGTATGTTTGACTCATTAGTACCATACGAAATTCATTAAAATCAAACAGGTTTAATGTAATAAGTGTTTTATGGAATATACAAACTTCATTTTCTTCTATGTAATTAAATGGCCCTTTGTACACTGTTATACATGTATTATTTGCCATCTCCATGCAATATAATACTATACAGGGTGACTTTAAATATGGTATACATATGTATAATTAGGCGGATATTAAGCACATAATTTCTTCATGGTCTTGAACCCGAAGCACAAATTTATTGTTTTCATGTATCATATCTATTCCAACATAAAGAACACAACCTGTTGGAATAACCACATTTGAATCATGCTTAGCTTGTTTGTATATACCCTTTCCTGTTTGATTTCACATTCTCAATTCCCTGCACTTGTCGCTCAAATGCAGCAGATTTGATCTCAGGTGACAAACAACTTCTACTGGTCATTAAATTTGATAATAAATGCTTAATTCTTTACCTTATATATTTGAAATACCAAATTGTAATTTAAAAGGAGATATTTATGAAATTCCTTTTAAATTAAAATCAAGTTAATCCAAGCTTCTACCTTGTTTTGTGGGATATGTGCGAGCGCAGAATGGCCGGACATTACCAAAAAGTAGTCAAATTTTGTATTTAATTAACATCTAATTAACTAATTAATTAATTGCATTAATGCACATTATGTTTGCATCACAAGTTTGATCTATCATTCAGTGAAGTACATGTGAAATCAGAGCCCCACAGGTGTTTCACTTCTCTACTTGTGTAAATTCATAGGTGACTCATTTTAGCCCCGTTTGTGTGTATTGTCTATGGAATCCCCATCCGCCTAATCCCCCGTTACCTAATTGAAGATTTTTTACTATAACTCACACAATACTTGTCCAAATGGGATGCAAATGGTTTTATTTTTTAGAGCAGACTTCTAGGAAAAAATTGATACCAAATACTTTGAACATAGTCAAGTACTTTAAGAATAAACTAGAATGAAACTTGAAAAAAAAGTTGAATTGTAATGAATCCCCCATTTTAGCGTACCCAGTTCATGACATACGACCATGAGCTTTACAGTGGGATTCAAGCTTACCTGTATCGATACCCCAAAGTTGTTGCCATCCTCAATCTTAGGAATTAATAGCTGTATCCACATCTTGAGTGTGTTACAATGCTCTACCAACTCACAGATAGCTGGCTTGATGACGTTCACTAACTCTAAGAGATGAGCGTTACAAGGGACTTGACCTTCTGGTAATAACATCACCTTTGAACCTGAAAACATTGATTCAAATACAGTAGTCAGTGGTGTGGAGTAAAAGGAGGGGTGATTATGGAGAAGTAAATTATTGCACTAGCTTCCAGACAAGTACAACACTCTCATGCTCTGATTGAAGTGTAAGCCCTGTTAATGAGCAACATTCATCGGGCGTTACTCTGCACCGATTGCTTGTTTTGACGCGTAATCGGCCAATCAGATTACTGGTCTGTTGTTATGATTGTCAGATGATTGAATTAGCCAATCAGAAACCCACTACCATGTAATTCCCCCTGGCTACGCCAATGTATTTTAATAAGGATTTACATACATACCATCAATTCCATCCAAATCCATGCCATCTTGAAGATGTTCTTCTTTCCTCTTCTTCCTCTCAGGCTGCAACACACAAATGGAACAAAAGATACAATATAAAACTGGTATTTGACACCCCTTTGAAAAGATGTTCCTCTTATCCAGGGAGTAGCCCCAGGAGAGTTGCATTTTTGAAGAAAAAATTATGATGCAAGCTTAACACTGACGGACAAAATATAAACGTAATTTCCAGGCCCGCCATTTTGAAAATCAGCCAATCATTTGTACTGATTTTGTACGTTTCCAAGTCTCCAAAGTGGTTGAAATAATATTTTGGAACATTATGTGTTCAAACTACCATATTTACTCAATTAAACGCCCCAGGAGAGTTGTATTTTTGAAGAAAAATTATGATGCAAGCTTAACACTGACAGGCAAAATATAAACATAACTTCCAGGCCCGCCATTTTGAAAATCGGCCGATTGCTTGCGGTGATTTTATCAGTAGGATATGAAACATTATCACTCCGACATTGCATTGGTGAGTACATTTGCATGCAAAAATTGTTCCTAGATCAAAATTAAACTTTAATTTGGCAATGATATGGCATGGAAATTGATGCTTTTTGGTGACTTTTTCATTGAAAAAATTATGGGGTGTTTATTAAGGGGGAAGGGCATTTATTGGGGCTTTTAATAGAGTAAATTTATACAGTTATGCCTTGTGCAAGTTTGAGACAACAACCAATTCAAACTCATGATAAAAAATACATACGTATACATGGCGAACTTACCTGGAAACTGTTGATAGTGATGGCTTCTGGTACTGGTATGTTCAATTTGCAGCTCACTGTGGGCATGCGACCTCTGTTGAATAACTCAGACTGAAAGAGACAAATTAACATGTAAATGTAGAAAAAGTCAACACTTCAATCTGGAGTAAACAATTAACACAAAGTTTCAATATTATAAAACACAAAGGTTTAATTTACATCTTTAAAAGTATCTGGTGGCGTAGGCGCATTTTTGGAACAGGGGGCTGTGGAAATTAAATACAGTCGTGTTCCGTGGCTGCTCATACCCGGGCTGGAGAAAAAGTGCAATTTTGCCGCCCTTAAACGGTTGACCCAATTTTTTTCCGATGGTTTGAAAAAGTGAAAACTGGTGCCCCAAAGCTCCCCCCCCCAAAAAAAAATTTGCATGGAATATTGAAACGGGTGAATATAATAGTTCAAGGAACACTACAGGATGATTTACACACTTCCCAATACCCATCAAGTAGCCTAGGTAGCCACCTCAAATGTTGTAAGGGATGAAATCAAAACTCGACCGGCGGTTGACCGGCGGCTCAGTCCAGTTGCTATTGTTCTAAACAATGGCAATGGGACAGAACCGGACGGAACCGCCGGTCGAGTTTCGATTTCATCCCTAAGATGCTCCTTTGGGAAACACCAGCCATAATTGGTTGCAGCATGCACTGCATTATGGGACGTGGATCATCCCCTGAGGAACACAAGCCATAATTGCTTGCACCATACATTGTACACTGCATTATGGGAAGTGCTTAAGTGATCCTATGGGGAACACCAGCCATAATTGGTTGCATTGTGCACTGTATTATATGGGAAGTGCTCAAGTGATCCTCTGGAGAACACCAGCCATAATTAGATGCACTGTACACTGCATTATGGGAACACTTACCTTGTGAATCTTCTCAAGTTCAATGACCTTCTTAGGAAAAATGTTGTTTATGATATTATCTGCCTGTGAATAGAGAGAAACACACACAAAAACAACTTATTGATTACTATAATAACAAGGCGGTTCTCGAACCACGAGTCTCGCCTGCTTTCGCGATCGCCTGCTTTTACGATTACTTTTGGTAGAAGTAAATGAACCTGCAACAACCCATGGCGATTTGCCTGTTCAATTTGAGCTTGATTGGACCAATATTGGAATTTGACCTTTGATCCCTAAATTTTGGTGGGTCTCGGCTGGGCACAATTACCTTGCTGATGGTGACTGTAGGCCTACCCACCAAGTCTCATGCCCATCCGACAATTTTAACTAATTTGACCTCAGATGACCCCTACTGACCCCAAAATGACCTTCCAAAATTGGGCTCTAAATGTTGACTGTACATGTCATGCCCATACAACAGTTTTTAGTCATTTGACTTCAGATGACCTCTGAGTGACCTCAGATGACCTTGCAATGACTGTCCAAAAATTTGGCTCTAAATGATGACTGTACCCACCAAGTTTCATGCCCCTGTGACAGTTTTTAGAAATTTGACCACAGATGACCCATGGGTGACCTCAGATGTCCCTGAAATGACCTTCCAAAAATTGGACTTTAAATGTTGACTGTAACCACCAAGTGTCATGCCCATGGATGACCTTTGATGATCCCAAAATGACCTTCCAAAAAATTGGCTCTAAATGTTGACTGTACCCACCAAGTTTCATGCCCATAGAACAGTTTTTAGTAATTTGACCTCAGATGACCCCTGGGTGACCCCGAAATGCCCTTCCAAAAATTTGACTCTTAATGTTGACAGTGACCACTTAGTGTCATGCCCATACAACAGTTTTTAGTAATGTGACCTCAGATGACCCCTGAGTGACCTTGGATGACCCCAAATGACTTTCCAAAAACATGACTCTAAATGTTGACTGTACCCACCAAGTTTCATGCCCATATAACAGTTTCAAGTAATTTGACCTCAGATGACCCCTGGGTGACCTTGGATGACCCAAAAATGACCTTCCAAAAATTTGGCTCTAAATGTTGACTGTACCCACCAAGTTTTATGCCCATACGACAGTTTTTAGTAATTTGACCTCAGATGACCCCTGGGTGACCCCGAAATGCCCTTCCAAAAATTTGACTCTTATTGTTGACTGTAACCACTAAGTGTCATGCCTGTACGACAGTTTTAGTAATTTGACCTCAGATGACCCCTGGGTGACCTTGGATGACCCTAAATTACCTTCTGAAACTTTGACTCTAAATGTTGACTGTACCCACCAAGTTTCATGCCCATATGGCAGTTTTTAGTAATGTGACCTCAGATGACCCCTGTGTGACCTTGGATGGCCCCGAAATTACCTTCCGAAACTTTGACTCTAAATGTTGACTGTACTCACCAAGTTTCAGGCCTCGAAATAAGCCAGAATTTCTGAGGGCCATTTGGGCCCTTGATCTTAAATGTTTGAGGGCCCTCACAAATTTTTGGGGGCCCAAATTTGGGCCATTGATTTTAACCTATGTGACCCCACAAAAAAGTGAGTAACTGTAGGAGCCTAACTAAGGAAAATAAAGAAACAAATAACCCATATGTTAACATTCAAATGAATAGATTATTTAATAAATAGGAGTAATTAAGTAATTAGGTAATTAATTAATATACATAAAGAAGTACTAGAAAGAATAGAAAGAGAGAAGCCCAAAGAAAAAAGAAATAGGGCAAGCAACCTTTTAGATGATGCTGGTTTTTTTTTTTTTTCAAAAAAAGTTTTTATTTTATTTTGAATTGATTTGTTTTTAAACATTGTCATTAGTATCAGTCCCGGTTAATCAGTCTTTTTTCATTTCCTTTATATCTCCAATTTTATCAAAATCAAAAGTGATTTAATATGCAAAAGTCATGCAGTGCTATTATAAACCCGCCACAGTGACAGAACCTCATTAATATTCATGACCTGCTGTATTATAGTGGTGTATTGTGCTATCCCGGAAGTACCAAAAAACACAATATCGGCCGATTTTATGTGAAAAAACAGAGTTATTACACCTACTTTAACATCATAACTATCTAATATTATTAAAGATCTAAGTAAATAACAATGTTTTTGGCCTTGAATTTACTTCAATTCTCCCGAAATGTGATTTTAGAATGCAATATAGTCGGGCGATTTGTTGGTGTTGCATGACTGTGGAATTCTGCAGTAAGCTCAAGTCCGTAAGTGATAAAAATTGCCACACATTTTGCGGGCCATTTGGGCCCGCCGGATGTATCTTTTGCGGGCCCTCACTGATTTTCGGGGGCCGAGGGCCCGAGGGCCCGCCTTATTTCGAGGCCTGCCAAGTTTCATGCCCATATGACAGTTTTTAGTAATTTGACCTCAGATGACCCTTAGGTGACCTCGGATGAACCCGAAATAACCTTCCGAAAATTTTACTATAAATGTTGACTGTAGGCCTACCCACCAAGTTTCATGCCCATATGACAGTTTTAGTAATTTGACCTCAGATGACCCCTGGGTGACCTCGGATGACCCGAAATAATCTTCCAAACATTTTACTCTAAATGTTGACTGTACCCACCAAGTTTCATGCCCATGACTGTACCCACCAAGTTTTGCCCATATGACAGTAATTTGACCTCAGATGACCCCTGGGTGACCTCGGATGACCCGAAATAATCTTCTGAACATTTGACTCTAAATGTTGACTGTACCCACCAAGTTTCATGCCCATACGACAGTTTTAGTAGTTTGACCTTAGATGACCCCTGGGTGACCTTGGATGACCCCGAAATGACCTTCCGAACATTTGACTCTAAATGTTGATTGTACCCACCAAGTTTCATGCCCATACGACAGTTTTAGTAATTTGACCTTAGATGACCCCTGGGTGACCTCGGATGACCCCAAAAGAATCTTCCGAACATTTTACTCTAAATGTTGATTGTACCCACCAAGTTTCATGCCCATATGACAGTTTTTAGTAATTTGACCTCAGATGACCCCTGGGTGACCTCAGATGACCCCGAAATAATCTTCCGAACATTTGACTCGATGTAGCACCCCAACAGAGACATTTTGGACATAAAAACCCGTTTTAGACATTTTTTTGTAAAAATGCTTCCTTCACCCTAAAAAGGTTGTTTTAAATGTACAGTTTCCTATACTTTTGTACATGAGAGACATTCTTAAGTCTTTTTTTGGCCTAATAACTTGGCCTACATGACCGAAATTGATATATATAATGCGCAATATAAAAACATTATTTAATTAAATTTTTGACCCCCCAAACTTCGAGTGTGTGGGAGGGGGCCACATGGGGGGGGGGGGGGTGCTAGTGAATATTTGACTCGATGTAGCACCCCAACTGAGACATTTTTGACAAAAACTCCCGTTTTAGACAATATTATGAAAAAATGCTTCCTTCACCCTAAAAAGGTTGTTTTAAATGTACAGTTTCCTATACTTTTGTACATGAGAGACATTCTTAAAAGTCTTTTTTGGCCTAATGACTTGGCCTACATGACCGAAATTGATATATGTAATGCAATATAAAAACAATATTTCATTAAATTTTGACCCCCCCCAACTTTGAGTGTGTGGGAGGGGCCACATGGGGGGGGTACTAGTGTGCATCCTCTGGTCATACTACCCCCACCCCATTATGTTGACCGTACCCACCAAGTATCGTGCCCATACGACAGTTTTAGTCATTTGACCTCAGATGACCCCTGGATGACCTTGGGTGACCTTGACGCACTAACCAATACAAACTTGTTCTGTCTGGGGTGAAGATGCACCCACCCACCAAGTTTGAAGAACGTGCGACCCCTAGTCTCCGAGAAAATAGGTTTTTGCATTTTATGCATAAATTATGCAAATTAGGTACTTAATTACCATATTTTGCGCTGAAAATCGAATCGGATTGAGATCCTCTGGCCATACTACCCCCTACCACGTTTCATCATCATAGGGCTTAGGATCTTACGAATCCCCAGATACAGCTCCACAAGGCGGATTTCTTCAGATTTCCAACCATATTTGTAGAATCGTTCCGCATAAATTATGCAAATTAACAACTAAATCGCATACTTTTCAGCGAAAAACTAATCAGGTGATCAGCAGATGTGTATCATAGCTGAAACCAGGTTTCGTTACCATCGCCCGACGGATCTTGAGATAGTCTGTCCACAAACTCCGCTATCAATTTGCGCTGATTTATAAATTATGCAAATTAGCTATGTTAATTTGCATATTTTTCACCGAAAACATCGATTCGAGCAAACTTGGATACCCTTCCTCCCACCAAGTAGCGTCGCCGTAAGTCTTATCTACCTCAGGAATCATTACATACACTTTATAACACCTTTGCTCTACCCTACTTATCCTACTGCAACATTATCTGGGCTGACAAAAATAATTCCCATATAAATTCATTATTCCTTATACAAAAAAGAATTATTCGGACATGCACCAACTCTCTTTGGCTTGCCCATACAGACCCGCTTTTAAACAACTCAATACTCTCAAGGTGCAAGATATTTATTTCCATCAACTCGGAACATTTATGTTCCAATACCACCACAATCTCCTCCCAAAAGATTTGTCCATTAATGAGATTTTAGAACTAACAAAAGCATTCACCATCACCATACTAGACAAGCCAATGATTTCCACGTTAAAATGTCCAACACCAAATTGGCTGATAATATAATTAGTATTCAAGGAGCCCTTTATTGGAACTCACTTCCCCAGTCTATCAAATCTTGTAGTTCAGTACCATCTTTCAAATCCAACTCTAAAAAATCCTCATCAGCACATATGTACAACACTGATTAGCCTACACCTGCAGTTGTTGTTTTTTGGGGTTTTTCCTCTTCTCATTTGTCAGGATCAATTTTTATAAAATTAATTCAGTATATATTTTTCACATCAAATCGGACCCGTTTGTCTGTCTGTTTGTATTGTTCCAGTCTTTAGTTATTATTATTATTGTTATTTTGTTATATTAAAATTATGCTATTTGATAAATTTTGTCAGCTCGCTTGGCCTTGTATGCAGACTATCACTTTTGCATTTAATTGTTTTTTGCTCTGCAGAACTATACACCATTTACCATGTTAATTTATCATTGCATTAAATATCTTGGTGTAGATTTAATTCACAAAATATTACATTAAATAGTTACCTGCTATGTAAGTTATAACTTAGCTTATTATTTAGACTCGTTGCAAGTGCACGTGCAATCATGTGCTTATGCTTTCACCCGGGCTAAATACACTTTTGTTATTATTGTACCGTAATACTTATGCCATGCCTGAACTGTTTTATTACCTAGCTGGGGGGTTTTCAACCCCCCGAGCTAGGTACTGTATTGCTATCCGATTCTTCTTTCTTTCTTCTTCTTCTTCTTCTTCTGGCAACAAACTTCAAAATGCTTCTCCTCCTACATGTTACACCCTACAATTACGTAACTTGCACATATGTATCGCCTATATCCAGTGCCCATATGGTGCAAACAGAATTGGGATCAAAGGTCATTAAAGGGGCATTTTCGGTATATAACCAAATATCTTCAAAATGCTTCTTCTGCCACATATTACATAGCACAATGACGTCACTTACACATGTGCATCGGCTTTCCCCAGCGCCCATACCTTACACTCAAAATTGGGGTCAAAGGTCATTAAGGGGGTAAAATGTTACAATTGTATTATCTGGACATTTGTAAGGGGTATGGGGCTCCAACTCAGTGACAACAAATATCATGACCAATGGAACATTTTGCAGTCAGGTCAAAGGTCATGCAGAGGTCAAATTTTAGAAATGCATTTTCGGACATCTGTAAGGTGCAGGGTTCAAACTCACTGACAACAAACTTAATGACGAGGGGAACTTTTTGCTGGCGTTAGGTCAAAGGTTATCTGGGGTCAAATCTTATAATTTCATTTTCTGGACATCTGTAAGGGGTATGGGGCTCAAACTCAGTGACAACAAATCTCATGAACAGGCGAACAGTTTGCAGGGGTCAGGTCAAAGGTCATGCAGAGGTCAAATCTTCGAAATGCATTTTCTGTACATCTGTAAGGGGTATGGTTCAAACTCTGTGACAACAAACTTACTGACCAGGGGAACACTTTGGAGCGCTGTGCAGGGGTCAGGTCAAAGGTTATCTGGGTCAAATCTTAGTAATTTAATTTTCTAGGCATCTGTAAGGAGTATGGGACTCAAACTCGGTGACAACAAACCTCATGACCAGGGGAACATTTTTGGAACATTTTGCAGGGGTCAGATACCTCCAAAACACCAACATGCCCCAGCTAGGTTTGTGGTCTATGACCACCATTTGCCACTAGTATTATATTGGGATTTTACAACCCCTTTACACCTACTGTGTAGGTTTGGTTGTTATTTTCACCATCATTACTCATTGATTTATAATTGAAAGCTTAGCTCTTGTGATAATAAGTTTAATATACCTAACCCACAAGGCATATGTCTTGCTATTGTATTTATTATTATTCTAAAATTTTGTTTATCATAATTATTTAATATACTAACTTTGTAAAGGGTGCCACAACAACACGCTCTGCGTTCAGTGGCATCCTCATCATTTTCACCATATTATACGATGTTTGTAAAAGCTTTTTATATTGTAATTATTGAATGGATGGAATTTGATGAAATAAAACTGAACTGAACTGAACTGAACTGAACGGTTCCCCAGATACAGCTCCGGACGGACACACATACATACATACATCCACACACCCCCACACACACCCCTCCATCCACACACACGGACAGACAGAAATAGTGATTACTAAGTCCCATCCTGAACAAAGTTCAGGCGAGACAAAAATGACATACAAACTTCTAGTTTGAGAGTGCTTTTTGATCAATGTTTCAGTTACTTGGCCACAATCATCGAAAAAAGTCTTGGAACGCTTGCATGTAAATAACGGAAAACTCTCACCCCCTCTCCCCCGTTCAATGTTGAGAAATGCCAATGTCTTCAGCGGTTTCCCAATGTGTTCCAACATTGATTGATGGGGAGAGGGGAAGGGTAAATCATTGTTGTAGATGTCATGCTTGTTCCCAGGCAAAATATACATCATTTCCATGATCATATGAAACAGAGTGTACCAAGCGTTCCAAGGACTTTTTTCGTAGATTGCAATTTTTTCTATTTACAGCACCCAATATTGGTATCATTATTTTATTCATTTTGTGCAATTGTACACTATTTTATACCCAAATGAAGGTGTTTACTGAATGCGTGTAAGTACCGTATGTAAAGAGAGTACTAAGAACAACAACATCTTTTTTCTAATGACAACACTGACCCAGTCTTGCAATCCCCCATATGAAATTAATGCCACCTTACCTCATCTAGAAGGGTCTTCTTAAATGCCTCAACCTGAAAAGAGAGAAATTTAAAACAAACAAGATTGGTATAATAATGCTAATGACAACTATGGACTATTCCCATTGAAATCCATACACACCAGTGGAAGACATGACCTTAAAATTTCAAATGGGGTTACCTGAATGAGCAACTCCATTTAAAATCTACATCCCTGTGTGGAAGATTAAGTCATGTGTGCCATAGGGAGTGTATAGATTTCAAACTGGAATATCCCTGGATGCACCAATTTACAGACTATTCCTTAAGGGGTTACTACACCCCTGGCCAATTTTGTGACTATTTTTACATTTTTCTCAAAAATTACAGTGCATTGGTGACAAGTAAGATATGTATATTATAGGGGCAAGGACTACAACTACTGCACTGAAAATTCAGCAACTCAAGGCAAGTAGTTATTGATTTATTGATCAAATACTGGTTTTCCCTCATTTTTGACTGTAACTCCACAACTGTTGTATGTGCTGAAATAAAATTTCCAGTGCAGTAGTTGTAGTCCTTGCCAGTATAATATACATATCTTACTTGTCACCAATGCGCTATAATTTTTGAGAAAATGCAAAAAATAGGCACCAAATTGGGCAGGGGCAGTACCCCCTTAAATGGGTGGGCAACTCCATTTAAAATCTACATCCCTGTGTGGGAGATTAAGTCATGTCTGCCATAGGGAGTGTATAGATTTCAAACTGGAATATCCCTGGATGCACCAATTTACAGACTTCAAGGTCTATTCCTTTTCCATGAACAAAAGTCATGTTCTGTTGTCATCAACAATTAAGGCCCTTCGCACTTGATTATTAGTTTCCTGTTTACCGCCCGCGTCCAAAATTGAAAATCTCAAAATAATTAATTACCGGTATTTTATTTTTATTTCTAATTTTTAAAATAACTTTCAACTACTTCTACTTGCCATTTTCTGACTTTAATAATATCAACAATAATGATGAATGAACAAAGAGTACAACTCCACCTTCACTTATTTATAAAATCAAATATTGTTGTGAACTAATTAAATGCCCGCTCTAGTCAAAACGAGTCAATAGTTGCTTGTAATATTTCAAACTAAATAAAGAAAATAAAAGATAATTAATAATTAATAATTAAAAGTCACCTCGTCCCTCTTTCAAAATCTTCAACAGGACACTAATATTCAAGTGCGAAGGGCCTAAGGCTGAATCAATTATCGGATCAGACATTTGATCGGTTCCGATACATGCATCATTAGCAGGCCTTCACATTAAAAATTTGGTGGAGCTCCATCAATCACACTCCTGGTTTTGTTGAGGAGCTCGATTTGAGCTCCTCAAAATTACTCTCCTGTGATTTTTGAGCAGCTCAATTTGGAATCCAACCATGCAACAGACGATAAACGTTACATACCGTGTTGGTCATGTCGGTGGTTTTTAAAAGTCATAGTATCTGCAAGTTGAAAATATTGCTCATTCATAAATTCCTAAATGCCTTGCGATTTCTCTTTCAGACATTATTACCAAAACGGGCAACAATCTGTCCTTTAAGTTTAAATCTCACTTGTTTTAACAATGTTTACTGCACTGTACAATTCAGAATTTCCACAGCGACATATCTGCCCAGTCATTATTACATCAACCGATCTTCAAAACATGCACGCAAATCAAAAACAAAATGGTCGTATGTGCGATCCCCGACACATGCCTCCGAGCAGTACCTATCATTCTAGTGGAGAAACAAACTTCGCACTTGTATTTTCGGAACGATGAGATGACCCAATGACCCGACATGATTTGTTATTGTTTCTCAAGTCGATTGCCGCACTATTTCGTTCGCAGAGCCTTTACTAGCAATAGCATGTTGTTTCAATATGATTGATGTGATACAGTTCTTGTAGACTTTGTAGTAATTTATTTTTGACATTTTGTTTGAAATGATCGTAATTCCAAATAAGGAGCGCTGTTCTGACTCCGACTGTGAGGATTCATATGTGGCTCAAAATATGCTAAGGTGTCATATTATAGCCATATATTTTGACATCTTTTTTTAAAAATAATAATTATAGAAATGGAATATTTGCTAGTTTAGTGGTAAGTTTAGGTAGTAAAGACATAGCATACACAATTTAAGTAAAATCCTTTCACTCTAAATAATAAAAAAAAAAAAAAATAGCTGTAAAAATGCCTATTTTTACACTTTTATTTGTAACATGCCAAGAGACGCCTTTTTTCAACAGCTTTTTATTTTTTTTATGGATCCTTATAGAAATTCATGTGACCTGTTTCCCAAAATGGTGCAGTAAACCAATCAAAAAAACAGAAAGAGGCATTATGAATTATAAGTTAACAGATCAAAAAAAGGATTTAAAAGTTTGCCTTGCGTATGTTACTATTGTCTGTCAAACTTTTGATTGATTTTGAAGTCCCTCAGTTTTTTATAAACAAAGACTTGAAGCATAAACTAAAGGGTAAATCTATTGTAAATAACTTCATTTCTCCATATTATAATCAATTTGTAAGTGGCTGCCATCTTTTTTGAACATATAACAATTTTAAAATGTTTCTTGAAATGTCTGTCAAATAGTAACATATGCAAGACGCAGTGCTGTAATTCCTGCTAAACTAGGGTGATACAGCTAATTATGCTACATGACATAGCATTTAGCTCCACCTAGCTTTGTGGCACATCACTTTGTGAGGAGAAGCTTTTTTGATGACACAATCCATTGTTAAGTGTTGTCTGTCAAACATTTGTATGCATAAGTAACATACGCAAAGATTTGTATGTGTCTGTCAAAAGTAACATACGCAATACGTTTAAAAAAATTAAAAATCACTTGATGTTCACATTATGATGATAGTTTAGAGTTTATAAAAGTGTTTTAAAACATGTGATTTATAAACTGCATGTGATCTTTATTCAATTTCCCATCTTGAACTACTGTTTTTGCCAAATTATTATTCTGTATGTTACATTTGACAGACATCTTGCGTATGTTATGGCTTGACAGACACACATATTTTATTTATAACAATTTATCCTCCTTATTGTAATATTTGGACACATTTTTTCCACAATCAGTTGCTGTAGGTCCTACACCTAAATAACCACAAAATACCTTATGTAATACTTTATAAATTTTTATTTGATTGCAGAAAATCATCAAAATTGTGTCTGTCAAATATAACGTCTTGCAAAGGGCTAGAAAATTAAATTTGTGAAGTAAATGGTCTATAACTTATCTTTCTTTTAGTGTATTATGAGCGATATATGTGCATACTATAATTTAAACCTGGTTGGAGACCAAAAGAAAAGAGCTGGAAAAATAATTGTGTGTTACACTTTTATGACACCTTAGCTTATTTTGAGCCATATAGGGAGACCCTTGCACAAACACATGTATCAGCACCGTAGACCCTACAGGTTTGAACGATTCTGCAGTTTAATACACGCACCTCAAATTTGCCAACCATTCATTTGAGGATTTAAGGATACATGCTAGTGCTTTACATCGACAGAGAACATATAAGTGGTTTGAAAGAGGAGTTAGAGAGGCAATATATGTCAGGCGGGAGGAACCTTTGCTTAACAGAGGGGACCTGTCAACCTGTCAAGGACCTACGACGCAGCAATCAGGAAACTACCCCGGCGACTCTCCTGTGACGTCATACCATCAAGTGTGTCACAGGCACAGCCTCACAGGTCAATGGTTCACCACCTGTTCATACATACATGCTATGTAACGGCGCGCGTGATTGGTCGACAGCCGGGCATAAACAGCGTCTATGCCCGGATGTGCGATCGCCGGGTAGGAAAAATGAAGGAAAATCATGACTTTTAATAATGTTACTTGTAATTTTTTGTTATTATTTTGATGAAGTAAGAATTACAAAATGTTCTTGTATGTATGAGCAGGGTTCATTCATATATTTTCCTGACTAAGCGGTTGTTTATGCCCTCGGGCATAGCGGCCCCTCGGGCATAAACCGTTTAGTCATGAAAATATATGAATGAACCCCTAAATCAGTCAGCCTGATGATCATGATGCGTCTTGGATGAGACGCGATACTGTCGCTATCAAAAATAGGAATAGCGAGATCAGCGCATACGATGATTTCCGCATTTGTATCTGTTTGTGTGTGAAACTTAGTGAAAACAACTCACCATTTCTCATCCTTTCAAAACTCCAAATACAATAGGAAATTATTTTTACAGAGTTTAACCCTAACACCAGTAAAAACCACAAAATACCACGATGAAAAATTCATAACATGCATCCCAGGGTCTGCGATGACGCAATCACCCGAAGTGTGATATGCTCACCGAATTGCTGGCCGGGCAGCAATAACCCGAGCAGCTACCGGTCCGCGTTCGTTCGCTTGGCATGCGAGGGGTCAAAGGTTCAATCCCGGGGTGCCAAGTCAAAATTCTTCTTCTTCTTGAAAAATTCGGATCTTCTCTGACTTCCGATACCAAAAAGCATGGGTCAGTGTTAGGGTTAGAAAAGATGTATTTTTCCGGATTAGAGTGTCCTTTAACCCTAACACCAGTAAAACCACAAAATACCACGATGAAAAATTCATAACATGCATGCATCCCAGGGTCTGCGATGGCGCAATCACCCGAAGTGTGATATGCTCACCGAATTGCTGGCGGGAGCAATAACCCGAGCAGCTACCGGTCCGCGTTCGTTCGCTTGGCATGCGAGGGGTCAAAGGTTCGAATCCCGGGGGTGCCAAGTCAAAAATTCTTCTTCTTCTTGAAAAATTCGGATCTTCTCTGACTTCCGATACCAAAAAGCATGGGTCAGTGTTAGGGTTAGAGATGAAATTTTCCGATTATGTAAAGTTTTCCACAAAAAAAGAACATTATAAGCATGTTTTTTAATGTCATGAACTTGTTGAAGTTCAGGAGTTACCACCATGGCGACTCGATCGACGGGACGCCATTTTTTCGTCTTCTCATCCTTTCAAAACTCCAAATACAATAGGAAATTATTTTTACAGAGTTTAACCCTAACACCAGTAAAAACCACAAATGAAATACCACGATGAAAAATTCATAACATGCATGCATCCCAGGGTCTGCGATGACGCAATCACCCGAAGTGTGATATGCTCACCGAATTGCTGGCCGGGCAGCAATAATCCGAGCAGCTACCGGTCCGCGTTCGTTCGCTTGGCATGCGAGGGGTCAAAGGTTCGAATCCCGGGGGTGCCAAGTCAAAAATTCTTCTTCTTCTTGAAAAATTCGGATCTTCTCTGACTTCCGATACCAAAAAGCATGGGTCAGTGTTAGGGTTAGAAAAGATGTATTTTTCCGGATTAGAGTGTCCTTTAACCCTAACACCAGTAAAAACCACAAAATACCACGATGAAAAATTCATAACATGCATGCATCCCAGGGTCTGCGATGACGCAATCACCCGAAGTGTGATATGCTCACCGAATTGCTGGCCGGGCAGCAATAACCCGAGCAGCTACCGGTCCGCGTTCGCTTAAACTTGGCATGCGAGGGGTCAAAGGTTCCAATCCCGGGGGTGACAAGTCAAAAATTCTTCTACTTCTTGAAAAATTCGGATCTTCTCTGACTTCCGATACCAAAAAGCATGGGTCAGTGTTAGGGTTAGAGATGAAATTTTCCGATTATGTAAAGTTTTCCACAAAAAAGAACATTATAAGCATGTTTTTAATGTCATGAACTTGTTGAAGTTCAGGAGTTACCACCATGGCGACTTCGATCGACGGGACGCCATTTTTTCGCCTGCTTGAAATTCACGAAATCTCGATTTGGATTTATCCACGAGACTCCACGAGACTTACCTGGATGATGTCATCATTTTGTGGGTAATTTTGTGACCTTTGCACTCATACCAAACACGACGGGGTTTGTTTTGGGGAAAGCCCCTAATTTTTCAGTTTTTTGAGGTCTATTTTTTAGGTAAGATTTTCATGGTTTTTGGCGTAAAAAGTTGTTGAAATGGAGCAGAAGGAGGTCATTACACCTATATTACACCCATATAATATGAAATTTTAGAGTATTTTGAAGATGTTTGCGGTCATTCTTCTGCAGAAATCCACCGCGCATAGATGCGCAACGGGAATTACTGTGATGACCCATATTTGCAATTGGCCATGAAAATACGACAATACGGGGAGAAGTGGTGAGGTGGCGGTGCACGTGTTGTTCCTGATCGGGCTGACGCCGGGGTGGGAGATGTAGCGCATATCGGGTCATGTCGTATGTGGTAAAATGCAAAATGCACACTTAATTCAAGTGATATTATTTTTGTTACTACTTTTAATCAACTCTATGATACTTTAAGAATTTGTATAATTTTTTTCAATTTTTTTCACTTCCTTTGTATTTTTTTTTCAATACTAAAGTTGAGTAGTGCAGTGTCAGATGAGGTTGACAAGTAACTAATGGCACTGGCAGAACATGTTCATGTGTTGCATGGGTCATATTAGATTATGATTACATATTCAATTTTGCCTTTTATTTATTCATTCATTCCTAAATTTACTTGTTTATTTACCATTGTCTTTCTTTTTTAATGCCCTTTACATTGATACCAGAATTGTAAGTGTTACTTGTAAAAATATTCAAGTGCTAGACAAATAAATCCAGGGTACCATAAGGCACTTGAAACTTGATGTCGAGTTTAGCGTCCCTTTTTTTTCAGCTCATAATGAGGCAACTATTTCATTATTCATTATTCATTATTTTCAAGGTTTCATTATACGCGGCCTTTTACCAATGCTTATGCACTTTTGTTCATTCTAAAAATATTTGGGTCCCAAATGTCACGAATACACATAAACGTTTATAAAAGTATAATTATCTTGCTTTTTGTTTAAATAAAGTTTTAAACAAACTCAATGTATTCCGAAGTATATCAGTCTTCTTCACTCCAATTTGTACTAACCTCTCTGTATACATTTGAGGATAGGGGAAAATGGGGAGTCATTCATACAAAAATAACAATCATGCAGAACATTGAAATAATTATTATTGGCACCAATTTGTTAAAAATAGGTCTTTTTTAGTATCTCCTATCTTAAATTATAATTTTATTAACACAAACAATGTCCATGGCTATAGTCTGGCTAGGTCTATGGTTAAGTTCACTTCTAGCTAGTCTATCCTGATATCCCAAAGGTATAATTGAAATAATTGGACAGAGCAAGGGTCAAAAATCTGTATATTTTTAATGCTCAAATATTTAGATGAATTCTTCCACTAGTTGTCAAGGTTTTCTATAGTTTTTGAAGGGGTTTAAAAATTTTGCACAACAAATTTTCGTTCTAGTTTAGTAGTAATTTGCACAATAATGAATTATTTTCAGATTTCACATCTCAAACGCGGCACAAAATTCATAACGCGGGCGGCCGACGCTAAACTCAGAATCAAGTTTCAAGTGCCTAAACAAAAAATGACAGACAAATTCCACTACCCTTCACAACTTCAAATAGGTATAACTCCCCATACTTTGAGCTATAGAGCTGTTTTTGGTACCATTGTCTAAGTTTCTTAATGCTCTTTACAGTGATACCAAATTTGTAGATGTTCCTAGAATAAACCTAAAAAGTGTTGTCCTCGCTAATAGGAAGTCCAGAATGGATGAACAGATTTAATATTCATTTTTCATAAAATTATTAAATGTTTATCAGACTACGCTACGGATCTACCTGGAAATTTATAATGGATGACTGAGAATATTATATTTGAAGTTGTTTTGAACAAGTATTCAAGTTGGGATGGTACAGTATTCGTGTTGTATTGAGTAATTGAAAAGTGCATGCAAAAAATGATGAATCATTGAAATTTGAACGTATTCATGACTGTATTTACTCAACAATGGGTAAGCTTACAACAGCATTTTTACACAACACGTTTTCTTGAAGTCAGCAGCAAGAAAATGCCTACCTATAAATTTGATTTCATTAACTTTCCAATAATTAAACGTACCTGTGCTACTACTTCTTCACCCATTTGATTGACTGATAGGCAAATACGGCCACGATTTCACAATGAAATAAACACGTTTTCTCTGATCTCGAACGATCAAACAGCTTTATCACATGCAGTAACCTTTGACCTGATTTGACATTTGAAACGGGCTTTCCGGATTTTTTACAAGAGGGCGCAGTATTTAAAAAAATTTCTCGGAACGCGGCCCGCAAACGGCTATCTTCTGAAGATAGCATTGCGGGCCTAATAAAACTTCAGAACATATTTCACAAATTTAGAAAACATCTGTTAGGAAAGTTTGTTTTTGATGTGTTTTGTTTGTTTGTTTTTTCCGCTATCTACTCAAGATTTTATTTTTTTTAATAAAATACAAAAAGGTAAGAAAGTTTGACAATAGGCCTAGAGGAAAGTAAAAACAAAAATTCCTATCGTTTATTCTCTAATTGACCGGGGCTGCGCTATGATGATTCAGTACGGCGCGAAACGGCAAAACTGCATTGACTGGGCCATGGGCTGCGCGAAAAATCGGCATTAGGCCGAATCAGGCCCAGACAAACATGGAATCAGGCCTGAGAGTGTGTCTTTGAAAAAATATCTGTTTTTTGCTTAAAATATCTGAAATTATTTAAACCATACATACTTTTGTACACAACAAGTGTAGAAAAATATCTGGAAGTTGAAAAAAAATATCTGAAAACAGATAAATATCTGGTCTCTCACACCCCTGGGCCGAATGCAAAGCTATAAATAGGTATATCACCCCAAAAATAAGCGCAGCAGAAACATGTTATTTGACGCTTTTAATTGAATCATCGTTATGAATGCTTCAAAAAACAAAAAACAGAATTGAAATCGGATAATGCAAAGTGATGTAACGTCAACTTGAAGATACCCGGAAATCGGGTGAAAACCTGCCACAAATTGCTATAAATGGCAAAATGGTAATTTTTGGGATTTGTAATGCTTATTCGGACACTTACTTGAAAAGGTAGCATTGATTTAAGTAGGCCTATTACAGATTAATTGCATATCTTTCCGGACTTCGTTAAAGAAAACAAGATTAAAAAATCTCTCCTCGAATAAATGTAATAAATCCACCAAATATACAATTTTGGCCATTTTGACCAATCTGCAGACAAATAAAAGCTTAAAAGTCCAGCTAATTAATATGCAAAAATAATGCCAACAGAGAACCGTACATGATATGAGGATGCGTTTTTTTGCACACATAAGTACCCAAAGTTCTTTAATTTGGAAAAAAAAAATACACAAAAAGTCATTAATTATGCAAATTAGCTAATTACATCTAATTATATATTTATGCCATTCTTATGTTAATTAGGCATATGTAATTTTTACTTTTTTCAATGTTTTATTTATGTTTTATTTATACAGCATGATTTTGTCAAATATGAACCTGCTGTGATGTTGAATAAAGAAACTGCAGTTAATTGCCTAAGTGCACCGAGTTTTCAATTGGTATAGGGAAGTGTTTCACTCATTGTCCAAGGAAAAAAATACATGATAACAAACACTGGTATTTCAGACCGGTGGTACTAGGTCCTCTATTTCGAGAGACCTATATTTATTGATTTATGGACGATCTAAAAAATTCATAAAACAGGTCTTAACTCTTAAACTAGGCAGTGTTTAATTTCGGCGGAGTTGATAGTGATTTAGGAAATGTTTCACCTACCATATATTAAAAAGACAAATTATTGTGATCAATGAAACATAACGAGGAAATCGTTTTTTGACATGTATGTTTTCAAAAATTGGCCAACTTTGATCCGCGCGCTTTTTGATTCACTGTTATGTATGCGTGCACAGTATGACAGAATTATTGTGCAGCCACTGTGACATACCTACTATAAAGAAATGTTAAAATGACGAAGCTGACCAAAATTGCTATCTTCAGAAGATAGCAAGCAAAAACATGAAAAATAATAATATTCAAAAAAGAAAAACATTGCCTAACACGCGTTGTGATGATTCAGTAGGCCTACAGCACAAAATGGCAAAACTGCATTGATGGCGCTGCGCGCTTAGAGAAATCGGCATTAGGCCGCATGCATTAAAGCTATAAAGAAATGTTAAAATGACGAAGCTGACAGAAATTGCTGTCTTCAGAAGATAGCAAGCAAAAAACATACAAAATAATAATTTAATTCGCCCAGAGTAGGCCTATTTCTGTGCGCGTTTTAGGATTTTTTTCGCTATAGGCCTATCTACTGAAGATAGTAGGCCTATTTAGAATCTCACCCCCCGATTCATTGCATCTTTCTACTCTAGAAGTAAGGCCCAGCCCCAGCCTAGTAAAAAAAAATAACATGTAGGCCCTAGGCCTATAGGCCTATCGTCCGGACTTTTTCAAAAATCGGTGAGGGAGGTCCTTATTATTTGTTATTGTGTTATTTTTTACCATTCATTTCTGTGTAAAATTGCAATTGCAAAGTGTTTGTCAACACATCATAAAATTGGGGAGGCCCCCTAATATTTTTGTTATTTCCCTACCCCTAGTTTGAAGAACTTGAGTGTTTGCAATGTGTTTATAGGCTAAATGATAATCAAGTATTTCTTAACATGTCTTTTCATCACAACAATTTTAGAAACAAAGTAAGGAAGCAAATAGAAAAAATAACAAAAATATTTGAAAATCTCCAAAAATTGGTGAGGGAGGGGACGATATAGGCCTACATGTTTTATATTTTACTTGGCCTAATGTTTTACATTATTTTCTCTAAATTTTTACTTCATCGTGTAGCGGCGAATTTTTTCTTTCTAATAGGGGGGCCTACATCAGTCCCGATTAGAAAGTTTAAAGCGATATTAGGCCTACAGACTCATCACTTTCCGCATCTGCCTGTTTCTCTATTTTGTACCTCTTTTCCCCCCTTTTTTTAGAAATAGCGCAGCATATAGGGCGAATGCCGATTTTTTAATTCGCCCAGAGTAACCGTACGCGTTTTAGGATTTTTCGCTAGGCCTATAGGCCTATCTATACTGAAGTTGACATTTAGAATCTCATCCCGATTCATTGCATCTTTCTACTCTAGAAGTAATGTTTTACATTATTTTCTCTAAATTTTACTTCATCATGTAGCGGCGATTTTTTTCTTTCTAATACATTAGTTGCGATCTGAAAGTTTAAAGCGATATTAGGCCTACAGACTCGTCACTTTCCGCATCTGACTGTTTCTCTATTTTTACCGCTTTCACCCCTTTTTTCTTATAGCTCATGGCATATAGGCCGAATGCCGATTTTTTTAATTCGCTCTGCCTGTTTCTCTATATTTAGTAGATAGCACCACTATTAGGCCTACAACAGTAAAACCATCGATTTATTTCGTTATAGGAAATAACAAAATGCATTAAATTTGAGCTATCTTTAGCGCATGAAGCAGAAATATATTGATTGAAATAAACAAAATGCTGTCGTACACAATTTTTAACTTAATAATATTCTGACTTAGGATTGTGAACAAAGGTTTTTCAGTATTGTCATTTTATTTAGTAGGCCTATAGTCAATGCTGTCCGAGAAAAAGAGATAGAGAAGCGACACTCTGTACAAACTGCCTATACCATGCTATACAGCAGTTGAAGACATGCAATTCGCAAGCGTCGTCGCCGGCCAAGTCTTACTACGAACGTGTAATGAGAAGATACCATAGAGTCCTACATAGAGATCTGAGGAAGAGACGGTCCGAATTGACCTAGTGACCTATAATTTATTAGAGAATCACATTTTTAGAGTATAAGTCCGCCCACCGCTGTCAATCATTCTAATGAACAAATGAAACAAGCTCTGGCATTCTGGCAATGACGTAATCCTAATTATAAATGAGAAAATCACATTGTACATGTAACTGAGTGCTGTACTTCATGTCTTCCAACAAGTGCCGGAGTGTCGCGGGCCTGATGCTGTTGTTTTGTTTCTCATGCTGGTTTTGCTATTTACTGCAGATTGATCGAATGGCGCGAGCGATTGCGTGAAAAAAACGCGCGACTTTGGTGCCACGCGTTATGCCCGCATCCGTTTTACGCTTTGTATGACGTACGGACTAGGCCTACATCTTTTTTAAAATATGTCACAACACTCTGTAAGCTTAAACTGCTTGAATATTTACTTGATCTCCAGCAGATAGCATAATCGAAGACCAAAATTACACCATATCAATTTAATTTAAGCTACAGAAGATAGTAAAAACACGAATTTGACCGTGATTTTAAGAAAATGACGGTCGCACTGAAGACATGCCGTAATTTGCTCGATTTTGGTCCCCGGTGTCTATTAAGCTCATGCATTGACTTGCACGGTGAATGTTAAAATTGAAATATCTCAAGAACGGAATATCGTATGACGCTGAAACAAACTTTGAAACAAAGCTATTAGATTTCTCTATCTGTTGTTTTTAATTTGGCGTATGTTGAATTCGTGTGTTTTTGCTATCAACTGCCGATAGCTCAAATTTAAATGCGTAGTTGGCTGTCGTCTTTATCTGCTGAACGAGATAAGGAGGCACACCCCTGACGTTAAAAGATTTCGCAATCAAAAAGTGCAACCCGTAAAATAGTCCCCATAATACGTCGAAATTGAGCTTATTTGTTTCATTTTTTCTGCCAATGTGTGTCTGAGATACGTTTCTTTGATGCTATATTAAACCTGAGATGGTTTTTATGAAATTATGTGCAGAAAAAAAATATAGGCTGTTAATGTTCTGGCGGACTAATCGCGCAAATCATGTATCGATGTCAAATCTCAAATTAAGTTTTCAACAGCTTAGAAATCACGGGTTGCGGTAAAAATGTCAAATTGAAGATTGCATCAAATAAAATGATGTTTTCATTTCTGTCTGCTGAGCACAGAATTCCATAAAACTGTGTGCTCCTGATCGAGATATATTGATATTATACAATAGAATTAGGCCTACCGGTGCTATATCTAGGCCTACTGAAGTTCAAATTGAAATTTCAAGCAGTGAAGATTTCTTTTAAACCTGTTTATTTCCTGCTTGCTTAACAAACGTTTATTTTTGACCGTCATAATAATTGGAAATTTCTTTGTCTTCAGTAGACAGCACCACTAACACGGCTTTAAAATAATAAGATACCTCGTTGAAGAGACAAAATGACAACATCCATTAAATCTGAATTAGGCATCTCTTCGATAGATAGCAAAAACACGTGGATATAACAAAATTATAGGCCTATCGAGAGAAAATATCATAACGCTAAAGAAATTTTAATTCGATCTTTAGCAGATAGCACCGCTATTACAACAGTAAAAACATCGATTTATTTCGTTATAGGAAATAACAAAATGCATTAAATTTGAGCTATCTTTAGTAGATAGCAAAAGAGCAAAATATTGATTGAAATAAACGAAATCCTGTCGTACACAATTTATAATTTAATAATATTCTGACTTAGGATTGTGAACAAAAGTTTTTCAGTATTGTCATTTTAGAAATTGAGAAAGGTTGAATATATTTTGTTAGGCCTATCTACTAATGATGATAGCATTTTTAAA
The DNA here is from genome assembly GCF_039555335.1 of Amphiura filiformis. Classification (NCBI taxonomy): domain Eukaryota; kingdom Metazoa; phylum Echinodermata; class Ophiuroidea; order Amphilepidida; family Amphiuridae; genus Amphiura; species Amphiura filiformis. The sequence continues at coordinate 66,671,555 of NC_092631.1, read as the reverse complement.
CCTAATGAAATAATACAAAAAAGAAGGAAATCGTAAGACTTACCATGAGACGAGTCAGAAAGATCATTTGGTATATTTTTTATATTTCATGTTTGTTTGTCTGTCTGTCTGTCTGTCTGTCTGTCTGTCTGTCTGTTTTTGTGTTTGTTTGTTTGTTTGTTTGTTTTCTATCTACCCAAGATACCATTTACGGTGCGATTTGCAAACCACCCGTTGCGAAATGCATCATCTTATGTGAACACGCGCGAGCCCACCCCCGGCATGCATCATTTACGATCTGCATCATTTTCTCGGAACTCGCCCGCAAACGGCTATCTTCTGAAGATAGCATTGCGGGCCTAATAAAACTTCAGAAAATATTTCACAAATTTAGAAAACATCTGTTAGGAAAGTTTGTTTTTGATGTGTTTTGTTTGTTTGTTTTTTCCGCTATCTACTCAAGAATTTATTTTTTTAAATAAAATACAAAAAGGTAAGAAAGTTTGACAATAGAGGAAAGTAAAAACAAAAATTCCTATCGTTTATTCTCTAATTGACCGGGGCTGCGCTATGATGATTCAGTACGGCGCGAAACAGCAAAACTGCATTGACCGAGGCTGCGCGAAAAATCGGCATTAGGCCGAATCAGGCCTGAGAGTGTGTCTTTGAAAAAATATCTGTTTTTGCTTAAAATATCTGAAATTATTTAAACCATAGCCTACATACTTTTGTACACAACAAGTGTAGAAAAATATCTGGAAGTTGAAAAATAATATGTGAAAACAGATAAATATCTGGTCTCTCACACCCCTGGGCCGAATGCAAAGTTATAAAGAAATGTTAAAATGACGAAGCTAACCAAAATTGCTATCTTCAGAAGATAGCAAGCAAAAAACATGAAAAATAATAATATTCAAAAAAGAAAAACATTGCCTAACACGCGTTGTGATGATTCAGTACGGCACAAAATGGCAAAACTGCATTGACTGGGGCTGCGCGCTTAGAGAATGATCGGCATTAGGCCGCATGCAAAGCTATAAAGAAATGTTAAAATGACGAAGCTGACAAAATTGCTATCTTCAGAAGATAGCAAGCAAAAACATAAAAATAATAATTTAATTCGCGCAGAGTAACTGTGCGCGTGCTAGGATTGTTTTCGCTATATCTACTGAAGATAGTATTTAGAATCTCATCCCGATTGATATTTGCATCTTTCTACTCTAGAAGTAATGTTTTACATTATTTTCTCTAAATTTTACTTCATCATGTAGCGGCGAATTTTTTCTTTCTAATACATCAGTCCCGATTGGAAAGATTAAAGCGATATTACAGACTCATCACTTTCCGCATCTGCCTGTTTCTCTATTTTTACCTCTTTTCGAAATAGCGCGGCATATAGGGCGAATGCCGATTTTTCAATTCGCCCAGAGTAGCCGTGCGCGTTTTAGGATTTTTCGCTATAGGCCTATCTATACTGAAGTTGGCATTTAGAATCTCATCCCGATTCATTGCATCTTTCTACTCTAGAAGTAATGTTTTACATTATTTTCTCTAAATTTTACTTCATCATGTAGCGGCGATTTTTTCTTTCTGATACATCAGTCCCGATTAGAAAGTTTAAAGCGATATTACAGACTTATCACTTTCCGCATCTGCCTGTTTCTCTATTTTTACCTCTTTTCGAAATAGCGCGGCATATAGGGCGAATGCCGATTTTTCAATTCGCCCAGAGTAACCGTGCGCGTTTTAGGATTTTTCGCTAAAGGCCTATCTATACTGAAGTTGGCATTTAGAATCTCATCCCGATTCATTGCATCTTTCTACTCTAGAAGTAATGTTTTACATTATTTTCTCTAAATTTTACTTCATCATGTAGCGGCGATTTTTTTTCTTTCTAATAGGGCCTACATTAGTTCCGATCTGAAAGTTTAAAGCGATATTACAGACTCGTCACTTTCCGCATCTGACTGTTTCTCTATTTTTACCGCTTTCACCCCTTTTTTCTTATAGCTCATGGCATATAGGCCGAATGCCGATTTTTTTAATTCGCTCTGCCTGTTTCTCTATATTTAGTAGATAGCACCACTATTACAACAGTAAAAACATCGATTTATTTCGTTATAGGAAATAACAAAATGCATTAAATTTGAGCTATCTTTAGCGCATGAAGCAGAAATATATTGATTGAAATAAACAAAATGCTGTCGTACACAATTTTTAACTTAATAATATTCTGACTTAGGATTGTAGTTTTTCAGTATTGTCATTTTCTTTAGTATAGACCTTTTTCTGATGACGTCACCTAATCGATATTGGGGTCTGAGATGTAAACAAACAACACGTGCGTTTCTCACATGTCCACGGTTTTGTCATATTTCACTTTAGCTTCCATAAAATATTTGTTTAAACGGGAACTGTATACTAATTACCTTTGTTCCAGTTTGTTTTGATGCCATAAAATACAAAAGATGCGGAAAAACCGCGATGCTATTTAAAATTCAATCTTTGTTTTGTTTCACAATTTTGTTTACTTTTTACACCGTGGCGAACTAAACGCGTACTGCGAGCTGGCAATTCCGCGCTGGCAATTCCGCGCAGGATGCCTAGCGTGGCGCAAAGTTGATCGCGCGCGCCGGCGCGGTATATGCGTTTGGGTGCTGATGACTCGATCGATTGATTGGTGACGTTATCTACTCAAGAATTTATTTTTTTAAATAAAATACAAAAAGGTAAGAAAGTTTGACAATAGAGGAAAGTAAAACAAAAATTCCTATCGGTTATTCTCTAATTGACCGGGGCTGCGCTATGATGATTCAGTACGGCGCGAAACGGCAAAACTGCATTGACCGGGGCTGCGCGAAAAATCGGCATTAGGCCGAATCAGGCCTGAGAGTGTGTCTTTGAAAAAATATCTGTTTTTTGCTTAAAATATCTGAAATTATTTAAACCATACATACTTTTGTACACAACAAGTGTAGAAAAATATCTGGAAGTTGAAAAATAATATGTGAAAACAGATAAATATCTGGTCTCTCACACCCCTGGGCCGAATGCAAAGCTATAAAGAAATGTTAAAATGACGAAGCTGACCAAAATTGCTATCTTCAGAAGATAGCAAGCAAAAAAACATGAAAAATAATAATATTCAAAAAAGAAAAACATTGCCTAACACGCGTTGTGATGATTCAGTACGGCACAAAATGGCAAAACTGCATTGACTGGGGCTGCGCGCTTAGAGAATGATCGGCATTAGGCCGCATGCAAAGCTATAAAATAATAATTTAATTCGCGCAGAGTAACTGTGCGCGTGCTAGGATTGTTTTCGCTATATCTACTGAAGATAGTATTTAGAATCTCATCCCGATTGATTGCATCTATATTCTCTAGAAGTAATGTTTTACATTATTTTTTCTAATTTTTTACTTCATCATGTAGCGGCGAATTTTTTCTTTCTAATACATCAGTCCCGATTAGAAAGTTTAAAGCGATATTACAGACTCATCACTTTCCGCATCTGCCTGTTTCTCTATTTTTACCTCTTTTCGAAATAGCGCGGCATATAGGGCGAATGCCGATTTTTCAATTCGCCCAGAGTAACCGTGCGCGTTTTAGGATTTTTCGCTATAGGCCTATCTATACTGAAGTTGGCATTTAGAATCTCATTCCGAATCTTTGCATCTTTCTACTCTAGAAGTAATGTTTTACATTATTTTCTCTAAATTTTTACTTCATCATGTAGCGGCGAATTTGTTTCTTTCTGATACATCAGTCCCGATTAGAAAGTTTAAAGCGATATTACAGACTCATCACTTTCCGCATCTGCCTGTTTCTCTATTTTGACCTCTTTTCGAAATAGCGCGGCATATAGGCTCTGTCATCGGACCTAGCGCTTTCTCAATATACACATTACCACTTGGTGACATTATACAAAGCCATGGCCTTGATTACCATTGCTATGCGGACGATACCCAGATATATATTTCTGTAGACCCTGACCAATGTAGCGTTGATGCTTCTATCAATCGCTTGGAAACATGTATTGATGAGGTAAAATTGTGGATGTCCCATAACTACTTGAAACTGAATGATGACAAAACAGAGTTCATGGTTATTGGTTCAAAATATCAAACTGCAAAAGTCCATGTTGCACATATCAGGGTAGGAAATGCTAATGTTATCCCATCATCAGAGGTTCGAAACCTGGGTGTTTTTTGACTCATCCCTTTCTATGGAATACCATATTACAACAGTGTGTAGAGCAGCATATGCGTCCATTAGAAACATAGGTCGTATTCGTAAACATGTAAACAGGGAGACTGCCGAAATGATAGTACATGCCTTCATAACATCCAAGATAGACATTGGCAACTCTCTGTTGCATGGCATCACAAAGACCCAACTGCACAGACTACAGAGAATTCAAAACATTGCTGCCAGACTTATAACATACACAAAACCACGTGAGCACATTACACCTGTTTTACATGACTTGCATTGGCTACCAGTTGAACAAAGAATCACATTTAAAATAGCCTTGTTTGTCTACAAGATCTTGTATATATCAGCTCCAGCATACTTAAATGAACTTGTAGAAATGTATTCACCAACTCGTAACCTCCGTTCTACTACAAAAGGACTTCTTCAAGAAACAGTTGCCAGAAACCAGTGGGGCAGCAGATCATTTCATGTTTCAGCTGCAAACATTTGGAACAATCTGCCATTTTCGATTCGCTCTGCCAAGAGCTTGTGTAGTTTCAAAACAAATTTGAAAACACATTTGTTCCAAAGTGCTTTTAATTGACTCTTTGCATATCATGAACTATACAACACTGATGAACTGTTTTTTTTATGATTGTTATAGTATGTTTGTATCATTGTACATTGGTTGTTTTTTGCAAAGCGCCATGAGCGTCTCTCGACGGATACCGGCGCTTTATTAAGTGTACATTATTATTATTATTATAGGGCGAATGCCGATTTTCAATTCGCCCAGAGTAACCGTGCGCGTTTTAGGATTTTTCGCTACAGGCCTATCTATACTGAAGTTGGCATTTAGAATCTCATCCCGATTCATTGCATCTTTCTACTCTAGAAGTAATGTTTTACATTATTTTCTCTAAATTTTTACTTCATCATGTAGCGGCGATTTTTTTCTTTCTAATAGGGCCTACATTAGTTCCGATCTGAAAGTTTAAAGCGATATTACAGACTCGTCACTTTCCGCATCTGACTGTTTCTCTATTTTTACCGCTTTCACCCCTTTTTTTCTTATAGCTCATGGCATATAGGCCGAATGCCGATTTTTTTAATTCGCTCTGCCTGTTTCTCTATATTTAGTAGATAGCACCACTATTACAACAGTAAAAACATCGATTTATTTCGTTATAGGACAAAATGCATTAAATTTGAGCTATCTTTAGCGCATGAAGCAGAAATATATTGATTGCAATAAACAAAATGCTGTCGTACACAATTTTAACTTAATAATATTCTGACTTAGGATTGTGAACAAAGGTTTTTCAGTATTGTCATTTTATTTTAGTATAGTCAATGCTGTTGTTTTGTTTCTCATGCTGGTTTTGCTATTTACTGCAGATTGATCGAATGGCGCGAGCGATTGCGTGAAAAAACGCGCGACTTTGGTGCCACGCGTTATGCGCGCATCCGTTTTACGCTTTGTATGACGTACGGACTAGGCCTACATCTTTTTTAAATAATGTCACAACACTCTGTAAGCTTAAACTGCTTGAATATTTACTTGATCTCCAGCAGATAGCATAATCGAAGACCAAAATTACACCATATCAATTTAATTTAAGCTACAGAAGATAGTAAAAACACGAATTTGACCGTGATTTTAAGAAAATGACGGTCGCACTGAAGACATGCCGTAATTTGCTCGATTTTGGTCCCCGGTGTCTATTAAGCTCATGCATTGACTTGCACGGTGAATGTTAAAATTGAAATATCTCAAGAACGGAATATCGTATGACGCTGAAACAAACTTTGAAACAAAGCTATTAGATTTCTCTATCTGTTGTTTTTAATTTGGCGTATGTTGAATTCGTGTGTTTTTGCTATCAACTGCCGATAGCTCAAATTTAAATGCGTAGTTGGCTGTCGTCTTTATCTGCTGAACGAGATAAGGAGGCACACCCCTGACGTTAAAAGATTTCGCAATCAAAAAGTGCAACCCGTAAAATAGTCCCCATAATACGTCGAAATTGAGCTTATTTGTTTCATTTTTTCTGCCAATGTGTGTCTGAGATACGTTTCTTTGATGCTATATTAAACCTGAGATGGTTTTTATGAAATTATGTGCAAAAAAAAAAATATAGGCTGTTAATGTTCTGGCGGACTAATCGCGCAAATCATGTATCGATGTCAAATCTCAAATTAAGTTTTCAACAGCTTAGAAATCACGGGTTGCGGTAAAAATGTCAAATTGAAGATTGCATCAAATAAAATGATGTTTTCATTTCTGTCTGCTGAGCACAGAATTCCATAAAACTGTGTGCTCCTGATCGAGATATATTGATATTATACAATAGAATTAGGCCTACCGGTGCTGTATCTAGGCCTACTGAAGTTCAAATTGAAATTTCAAGCAGTGAAGATTTCTTTTAAACCTGTTTATTTCCTGCTTGCTTAAAAAACGTTTAATTTTGACCGTCATAATAATTGGAAATTTCTTTGTCTTCAGTAGACAGCACCACTAACACGGCTTTAAAATAATAAGATACCTCGTTGAAGAGACAAAATGACAACATCCATTAAATCTGAATTAGGCATCTCTTCGATAGATAGCAAAAACACGTGGATATAACAAAATTATAGGCCTATCGAGAGAAAATATCATAACGCTAAAGAAATTTTAATTCGATCTTTAGCAGATAGCACCGCTATTACAACAGTAAAAACATCGATTTATTTCGTTATAGGAAATAACAAAATGCATTAAATTTGAGCTATCTTTAGTAGATAGCAAAAGAGCAAAATATTGATTGAAATAAACGAAATCCTGTCGTACACAATTTATAATTTAATAATATTCTGACTTAGGATTGTGAACAAAAGTTTTTCAGTATTGTCATTTTAGAAATTGAGAAAGGTTGAATATATTTTGTTAGGCCTCTCTACTGATGATGATAGCATTTTTAAACCTAATGAAATAATACAAAAAAAGAAGGAAATCGTAAGACTTACCATGAGACGAGTCAGAAAGATCATTTGGTATATTTTTTTATATTTCATGTCTGTTTGTCTGTCTGTCTGTCTGTCTGTTTTTGTGTTTGTTTGTTTGTTTGTTTGTTTTCTATCTACCCAAGATACCATTTACGGTGCGATTTGCAAACCACCCGTTGCGAAATGCATCATCTTCTGTGAACACGCGCGAGCCCACCCCCGGCATGCATCATTTACGATCTGCATCATTTTCTCGGAACTCGCCCGCAAACGGCTATCTTCTGAAGATAGCATTGCGGGCCTAATAAAACTTCAGAAAATATTTCACAAATTTAGAAAACATCTGTTAGGAAAGTTTGTTTTTGATGTGTTTTGTTTGTTTGTTTTTTCCGCTATCTACTCAAGAATTTATTTTTTTAAATAAAATACAAAAAGGTAAGAAAGTTTGACAATAGAGGAAAGTAAAAACAAAAATTCCTATCGGTTATTCTCTAATTGACCGGGGCTGCGCTATGATGATTCAGTACGGCGCGAAACGGCAAAACTGCATTGACCGGGGATGAGAGAAAAATCGGCATTAGGCCGAATCAGGCCTGAGAGTGTGTCTTTGAAAAATATCTGTTTTTTGCTTAAAATATCTGAAATTATTTAAACCATACATACTTTTGTACACAACAAGTGTAGAAAAATATCTGGAAGTTGAAAATAATATGTGAAAACAGATAAATATCTGGTCTCTCACACCCCTGGGCCGAATGCAAAGCTATAAAGAAATGTTAAAATGACGAAGCTGACCAAAATTGCTATCTTCAGAAGATAGCAAGCAAAAAACATGAAAAATAATAATATTCAAAAAAGAAAAACATTGCCTAACACGCGTTGTGATGATTCAGTACGGCACAAAATGGCAAAACTGCATTGACTGGGGCTGCGCGCTTAGAGAATGATCGGCATTAGGCCGCATGCAAAGCTATAAAGAAATGTTAAAATGACGAAGCTGATAAAAATTGCTATCTTCAGAAGATAGCAAGCAAGAAAACATAAAAATAATAATTTAATTCGCGCAGAGTAACTGTGCGCGTGCTAGGATTGTTTTCACTATATCTACTGAAGATAGTATTTAGAATCTCATCCCGATTGATATTTGCATCTTTCTACTCTAGAAGTAATGTTTTACATTATTTTCTCTAAATTTTTACTTCATCATGTAGCGGCGAATTTTTTCTTTCTAATACATCAGTCCCGATTAGAAAGTTTAAAGCGATATTACAGACTCATCACTTTCCGCATCTGCCTGTTTCTCTATTTTTACCTCTTTTCGAAATAGCGCGGCATATAGGGCGAATGCCGATTTTTCAATTCGCCCAGAGTAACCGTGCGCGTTTTAGGATTTTTCGCTATAGGCCTATCTATACTGAAGTTGGCATTTAGAATCTCATCCCGATTCATTGCATCTTTCTACTCTAGAAGTAATGTTTTACATTATTTTCTCTAAATTTTTACTTCATCATGTAGCGGCGAATTTGTTTCTTTCTGATACATCAGTCCCGATTAGAAAGTTTAAAGCGATATTACAGACTCATCACTTTCCGCATCTGCCTGTTTCTCTATTTTGACCTCTTTTCGAAATAGCGCGGCATATAGGCTCTGTCATCGGACCTAGCGCTTTCTCAATATACACATTACCACTTGGTGACATTATACAAAGCCATGGCCTTGATTACCATTGCTATGCGGACGATACCCAGATATATATTTCTGTAGACCCTGACCAATGTAGCGTTGATGCTTCTATCAATCGCTTGGAAACATGTATTGATGAGGTAAAATTGTGGATGTCCCATAACTACTTGAAACTGAATGATGACAAAACAGAGTTCATGGTTATTGGTTCAAAATATCAAACTGCAAAAGTCCATGTTGCACATATCAGGGTAGGAAATGCTAATGTTATCCCATCATCAGAGGTTCGAAACCTGGGTGTTATTTTTGACTCATCCCTTTCTATGGAATACCATATTACAACAGTGTGTAGAGCAGCATATGCGTCCATTAGAAACATAGGTCGTATTCGTAAACATGTAAACAGGGAGACTGCCGAAATGATAGTACATGCCTTCATAACATCCAAGATAGACATTGGCAACTCTCTGTTGCATGGCATCACAAAGACCCAACTGCACAGACTACAGAGAATTCAAAACATTGCTGCCAGACTTATAACATACACAAAACCACGTGAGCACATTACACCTGTTTTACATGACTTGCATTGGCTACCAGTTGAACAAAGAATCACATTTAAAATAGCCTTGTTTGTCTACAAGATCTTGTATATATCAGCTCCAGCATACTTAAATGAACTTGTAGAAATGTATTCACCAACTCGTAACCTCCGTTCTACTACAAAAGGACTTCTTCAAGAAACAGTTGCCAGAAACCAGTGGGGCAGCAGATCATTTCATGTTTCAGCTGCAAACATTTGGAACAATCTGCCATTTTCGATTCGCTCTGCCAAGAGCTTGTGTAGTTTCAAAACAAATTTGAAAACACATTTGTTCCAAAGTGCTTTTAATTGACTCTTTGCATATCATGAACTATACAACACTGATGAACTGTTTTTTTTATGATTGTTATAGTATGTTTGTATCATTGTACATTGGTTGTTTTTTGCAAAGCGCCATGAGCGTCTCTCGACGGATACCGGCGCTTTATTAAGTGTACATTATTATTATTATTATAGGGCGAATGCCGATTTTTCAATTCGCCCAGAGTAACCGTGCGCGTTTTAGGATTTTTCGCTACAGGCCTATCTATACTGAAGTTGGCATTTAGAATCTCATCCCGATTCATTGCATCTTTCTACTCTAGAAGTAATGTTTTACATTATTTTCTCTAAATTTTTACTTCATCATGTAGCGGCGATTTTTTTTCTTTCTAATAGGGCCTACATTAGTTCCGATCTGAAAGTTTAAAGCGATATTACAGACTCGTCACTTTCCGCATCTGACTGTTTCTCTATTTTTACCGCTTTCACCCCTTTTTTCTTATAGCTCATGGCATATAGGCCGAATGCCGATTTTTTTAATTCGCTCTGCCTGTTTCTCTATATTTAGTAGATAGCACCACTATTACAACAGTAAAAACATCGATTTATTTCGTTATAGGACAAAATGCATTAAATTTGAGCTATCTTTAGCGCATGAAGCAGAAATATATTGATTGAAATAAACAAAATGCTGTCGTACACAATTTTTAACTTAATAATATTCTGACTTAGGATTGTGAACAAAGGTTTTTCAGTATTGTCATTTTATTTTAGTATAGTCAATGCTGTTGTTTTGTTTCTCATGCTGGTTTTGCTATTTACTGCAGATTGATCGAATGGCGCGAGCGATTGCGTGAAAAAACGCGCGACTTTGGTGCCACGCGTTATGCGCGCATCCGTTTTACGCTTTGTATGACGTACGGACTAGGCCTACATCTTTTTTTAAATAATGTCACAACACTCTGTAAGCTTAAACTGCTTGAATATTTACTTGATCTCCAGCAGATAGCATAATCGAAGACCAAAATTACACCATATCAATTTAATTTAAGCTACAGAAGATAGTAAAAACACGAATTTGACCGTGATTTTAAGAAAATGACGGTCGCAAGACATGCCGTAATTTGCTCGATTTTGGTACCCGGTGTCTATTAAGCTCATGCATTGACTTGCACGGTGAATGTTAAAATTGAAATATCTCAAGAACGGAATATCGTATGACGCTGAAACAAACTTTGAAACAAAGCTATTAGATTTCTCTATCTGTTGTTTTTAATTTGGCGTATGTTGAATTCGTGTGTTTTTGCTATCAACTGCCGATAGCTCAAATTTAAATGCGTAGTTGGCTGTCGTCTTTATCTGCTGAACGAGATAAGGAGGCACACCACTGACGTTAAAAGATTTCGCAATCAAAAAGTGCAACCCATAAAATAGTCCCCATAATACGTCGAAATTGGGCTTATTTGTTTCATTTTTTCAGCCAATGTGTGTCTGAGATATGTTTCTTTGATGCTATATTAAACCTGAGATGGTTTTTATGAAATTATGTGCAGAAACAAAATATAGGCTGTTAATGTTCTGGCGGACTAATCGCGCAAATCATGTATCGATGTAAAATCTCAAATTAAGTTTTCAACAGCTTAGAAATCACGGGATGCGGTAAAAATGTCAAATTGAAGATTGCATCAAATAAAATGATGTTTTCATTTCTGTCTGCTGAGCACATAATTCCATAAAACTGTGTGCTCCTGATCGAGATATATTGATATTATACAATAGAATTAGGCCTACCGGTGCTATATCTACTGAAGTTCAAATTGAAATTTCAAGCAGTGAAGATTTCTTTTAAACCTGTTTATTTCCTGCTTGCTTAAAAAACGTTTATTTTTGACCGTCATAATTATTGGAAATTTCTTTGTCTTCAGTAGACAGCACCACTAAACACGGCTTTAAAATAATAAGATACCTCGTTGAAGAGACAAAATAACAACATCCATTTAATCTGAATTAGGCATCTCTTCAATAGATAGCAAAAACACGTGGATATAACAAAATTATAGGCCTATCGAGCGAAAATATCATAACGCTACAGAAATTTTAATTCGATCTTTAGCAGATAGCACCGCTATTACAACAGTAAAAACATCGATTTATTTCGTTATAGGAAATAACAAAATGCATTAAATTTGAGCTATCTTTAGTAGATAGCAAAAGAGCAAAATATTGATTGAAATAAACGAAATCCTGTCGTACACAATTTATAATTTAATAATATTCTGACTTAGGATTGTGAACAAAAGTTTTTCCAGTATTGTCATTTTAGAAATTGAGAAAGGTTGAATATATTATGTTAGGCATATCTACTGATGATAGCATTTTTAAACCTAATGAAATAATAAAAAAAAAAAAGAAGGAAATCGTAAGACTTACCATGAGACGAGTCAGAAAGATCATTTGGTATATTTTTTTATATTTCATGTTTGTTTGTCTGTCTGTCTGTTTTTTGTTTGTTTTTGTTTTTGTTTTTGTTTTTATCTACCCAAGATACCATTTACGGTGCGATTTGCAAATCACCCGTTGCGAAATGCATCATATGTGAACACGCGCGAGCCCACCCCCGGCATGCATCATTTACGATCTGCATCATTTTCTCGGAACGCGCCCGCAAACGGCTATCTTCTGAAGATAGCATTGCGGGCCTAATAAAACGTCCGAAAATATTTCACAAATTTAGAAAACATCTTTTAGGAAAGTTTGTTTTTGATGTGTTTTGTTTGTTTGGGTTTTTTCCGCTATCTACTCAAAATTTTATTTTTTTAAATAAAATACAAAAAGGTAAGAAAGTTTGACAATAAAGGAAAGTAAAAACAAAAATTCCTATCGTTTATTCTCTAATTGACCGGGGCTGCGCTATGATGATTCAGTATACGGCGCGAAACGGCAAAACTGCATTGACCGGGGTTGCGCGCTTAGAGAAAAATCGGCATTAGGCCGAATGCAAAGCTATAAAGAAATGTTAAAATGACGAAGCTGACGAAAATTGCTATCTTCAGAAGATAGCAAGCAAAAAACATACAAAATAATATATTAAAAAAAAACAAAAAAACAAAAAAACAAAAAAACAGTGCCTAACACGCGTTGTAGATGATGATTCAGTACGGCACGAAATGGCAAAACTGAATTGACTGGGGCTGCGCACTTAGAGAAAAATCGGCATTAGGCCGAATGCAAAGCTATAAAGAAATGTTAAAATGACGAAGCTGACCAAAATTGCTATCTTCAGAAGATAGCAAGCAAAAAACATAAAAAATGATAATATTCAAAAAAAAAAAAAAAAAAAAAGGAAAAAACATTGCCTAACACGCGTTGTAGATGATGATTCAGTACGGCACGAAATGGCAAAACTGCATTGACTGGGGCTGCGCGCTTAGAGAAAAATCGGCATTAGGCCGAATGCAAAGCTATAAAGAAATATTAAAATGACGAAGCTGACCAAAATTGCTATCTTCAGAAGATAGCAAGCACAAAACATGAAAAATAATAATATTCAAAAAAGAAAAAAGAAAAGAAAAACATTGCATAATACGCGTTGTAGATGATGATTCAGTACGGCACGAAATGGCAAAACTGCATTGACGGGGGCTGCGCGCTTAGAGAAACATAAATAACTTGTTTCTGCTGCACTTATTTTTGAGGTGAAGTGCCTAATAAAAGGCATAGGCAGGTAAAAAAACTAAGGGTGGACTGGGAATGTAGATACCCAGCAAACACAAAACGTTTTCGACATCATTCGCAAAAGGTTATAAAAGGTTGTCAGAAAACCTTTAAATGTCGGGTTATATAAAGGGTATGTTAAGAGTATAAAACGTTTTCATAACCCTAAAAAACATTTTTTTATAATCTACTGCTCAGCAAACAAAAATGTTTTACAGAAAACGTTTAAATGTCGGGTTATATAAAGGGTATAAAAACGTTTTAATAACATTCCAAAAACATTCTTGAAAACTTGATACAAAACATTCTATTCAGAATGTTATTTTGGGGTTGAAAAAATATTTTGCGAAAAATCTTTGCCCAAAATATTTTCAATAACGTTTTAAAAACGTTTTCATGACCTTTATATAACCCGACATTTAAATGTTATTAAAAGGTTTTGAAAAAACATTTTAAGAACATTTCTGTGTTTGCTGAGTTCAAACATTTTATCATAATGTTATTTAAGTATTGATACAATATTTGGCAAAAATGTTTGTAAAAAAGTTTACAATAACATTTTTTGAAAACATTTAAAAATATTGTTGTAGTGTGTTTTCATACAAAACGTTTTAAAACGTTATCATGACCTTTATATAACCCGACATTTTAATGTTATTAAAACGTTTTTACCTAAACCAAAAGCCAAAATATAACTTATTTAAAACGTTTTTAAAACGTTTTTGTGTTTGCTGGGTAGTGGGTCATTATGATTCATTTAGAATAGGCATTTGTCCCAAAATATGGAACCTATTTAAGGCATCATTGATGGTGCCGTCAGCAAGTCTTTTGGACCTTGGATGATCTTCAAGGACGCTTATTCCATTCTTGAACTCTAAGAACCATTTCGTTGCTGTTGAATACCAAGGACTTCATTACCATTTACAACAACGGTACATTGATAAAGTTTATTTGAGTTTTCACCACCGTCGGGAGAAATTTCCATGATGACCCTGTATTCACTTCTGGTAGTACCTGTGAATTCATGGAGGTAGGCTTCCTCTGAAGAGTGTCCTGCCCATATACAGTGTTCCAAAAATCTAATATCTTTGCAGTCATGTTTTGAAGGAACAAGCTTTCAAATGAGACCAAATTCAATACCGTGCAGCAAAGTAACATACCGAGTTCTACGAATTTTTTGACCGGCCCTCGTATGATAATGATATTTTAATACTGAAGATAGTATGGTGTATGGTACATCATACAGGCTCAAAACTATAACATGCTAGCTACTGAAGACAGTAATATGGGCCAATGGTACACTCTCAGAAAAAAAGGTGCTACTTAGAACCTTTTTTTGTCCTCTATGTAGAACCCTAAGCAGTAATAAGGTTCTAAAAAGTAGGCCTGGGAACATGCTAATTCATTCATTCAGGGACTCATCACAAAGTTAAGTAAACGTAGTGTTAACCCATTTGGTAAAAACATCATTTTCTTGATAAAAAACATTTTTTCTGTTCTACTAAGAACCCTTTGAGGGTCTTTCTTTAATTCTTAAAGGTTCTTCAAGCTTAAGGTTCTACAAAGAACCTTTTTCTTCGCTAGAGAACCTTTTTTGGTTCTACAAAGAACCCCATTGGGTTTCAGTTGGGTTCTTTGTAGAACCACAAAAGGTTGTGTAGCCAAGAAAAGGGTTCTTTGTAGAACCTAAGCTTGAATAACCTTTTAAAGAATTTTAAAGAAAGAACCTCAAAGGGTTCTTAGTAGAACAGAAAAAAGTTTTTTATCCAAGAAAATGATTTTAGTATCAAAAGGGTTAACACTACGTTTTACTTTTCTTAACTTTGTGATGAGTCCCTGAATGAATGAATTAGAATGTCCCCAGGCCTATTTAAATCTTTAAGGTTCTTTATAGAACCTTTTAAGGTTCTTTTTAGAACCTTATTACTGCTTAGGGTTCTACATAGAGGACAAAAAAAAGGTTCTAAGTAGCACCTTTTTTTCTGAGAGTGTATATATGGCAATATCTATAGACTAACATGCCACATCTATTGAAAACAGCAGCATAGCAATGATTTATGGTAAATGTATATAATGCTTATATCTACTGAAGACAGCAATATGGGCCAATGATATCCCAGTGGGCACAGGTTAGGATTTCGACGTTGAATCAACGTTGATACAACGTCGAAGTTTCAACATAACCTGATTTCAACCTGATTTCAACCTAGACGTTAGTTGAAATCGGGTTGAAATTTCAACGTTGATACAACGTTGAAATTTCAACCTGATTTCAACTAACCTCTAGGTTGAAATCGGGTTGAAATCAGGTTGAAGTCCATCAGGTTGAGGTCCATTTGCAAATACAACGTGATTTCAACCTGATTTCAACGTCGAAATTGATTTCGACGTCGAAATTTCAACCTGATTTCAACGTGATTGCAACGTCAGTTGTGCCCACTGGGATGGTATCATGATAATGTATTCTAGTGAAGATAGCAACATGGGTTAATGTACCGTAAACAGGCTCTAGACTAAGATGCTATCTACTGAAGATAGCAACATGGTCCTATGGTATATCGTGTAGGGTTAACATGCTATCTACTGAAGATAGCAACATGGTCCTATTGTATATCGTGTAGGGTTAACATGCTATCTACTGAAGATAGCAACATGGTCCTATTGTATATCGTGTAGGGTTAACATGCTATCTACTGAAGATAGCAACATTGTCCTATTGTATATCGTGTAGGGTTAACATGCTATCTACTGAAGATAGCAACATTGTCCTATTGTATATCGTGTAGGGTTAACATGCTATCTACTGAAGATAGCAACATGGTCCTATTGTATATCGTGTAGGGTCTAGACCAACATGCTATCTACTAAAGATAGCAACATGGCCCTATGGTATATCGTGTAGGGTTAACATGCTATCTACTGAAGATAGCAACATGGTCCTATTGTATATCGTGTATGGTTAACATGCTATCTACTGAAGATAGCAACATGGTCCTATTGTATATCGTGTAGGGTTAACATGATATCTACTGAAGATAGCAACATGGTCCTATGGTATATCGTGTAGGGTTAACATGCTATCTACTGAAGATAGCAACATGGCCCTATGGTATATCGTGTAGGGTCTAGACCAACATGCTATCTACTAAAGATAGCAACATGGTCCTATGGTATATCGTGTAGGGTCTAGACCAACATTCTATCTACTGAAGATAGCAACATGGTCCTATGGTATATCGTGTTAACATGCTATCTACTGAAGATAGCAACATTGTCCTATTGTATATCGTGTAGGGTTAACATGCTATCTACTGAAGATAGCAACATTGTCCTATTGTATATCGTGTAGGGTTAACATGCTATCTACTGAAGATAGCAACATGGTCCTATTGTATATCGTGTAGGGTCTAGACCAACATGCTATCTACTAAAGATAGCAACATGGCCCTATGGTATATCGTGTAGGGTTAACATGCTATCTACTGAAGATAGCAACATGGTCCTATTGTATATCGTGTATGGTTAACATGCTATCTACTGAAGATAGCAACATGGTCCTATTGTATATCGTGTAGGGTTAACATGATATCTACTGAAGATAGCAACATGGTCCTATGGTATATCGTGTAGGGTTAACATGCTATCTACTGAAGATAGCAACATGGCCCTATGGTATATCGTGTAGGGTCTAGACCAACATGCTATCTACTAAAGATAGCAACATGGTCCTATGGTATATCGTGTAGGGTCTAGACCAACATTCTATCTACTGAAGATAGCAACATGGTCCTATGGTATATCGTGTAGGGTTAACATGCTATCTACTGAAGATAGCAACATGGCCCTATGGTATATCGTGTAGGGTTAACATGCTATCTACTGAAGATAGCAACATGACCCTATGGTATATCGTGTAGGGTTAACATGCTATCTACTGAAGATAGCAACATGGCCATATGGTATATCGTGTAGGGTTAACATGCTATCTACTGAAGATAACAACATGGTCATATGGTATATCGTGTAGGGTCTAGACCAACATGCTATCTACTAAAGATAGCAATATGGTCCTAAGGTATATCGTGTAGGGTCTAGACTAAATTCTATCTATACTGAAGATAGCAACGCGGGCCAATGATATATCTATACTATAGTATACTTATTCATCTTGTATACGAAACATTATATCTCCACGGTGAGTCATAGATCTAGATTGGCTTCCAATCCACGAAAGTTAACCGCTCCAAAATGGGACAAAAATGGGTACACCCCCTGAGAGACCAGAGAGAGACCCTACTTTAATAGATAACATTTTCCACCCTGAATAGATTACCGTTTAACATGTTTAATACTGCAAAGAGTTGAGCTGCAAATTTCTGTCCCCGGTGACAATACACGTGTCCTGATGTGCACATCCCGAATTCCGGTTGGAATTGGGGGCTCAATTATATTTTGCAATTGTTTTCCCAAATTGCTTAAAAATTCGTCTGTCTATTTTGCTTTTGTTCCCATCCTTGAACCTGCCCTAGTATGCAATTATATTTATATAGACCTATTGATTTATTGGTATGCCTAATGATAGCTCCGAGCATGAGATCATTAGGCTCACACCAAAATCCAAAAACCTCTTCCGGGGTTATACGTTACTGGGTCACCTTTAGGCGACGAAACACCTCCTGCTCTAGGCCCACTCAATCTAGGCCCTCCGTGTGACTTGATAGAGTAGGGTCGGTCGGTCGGTCGGAAATATTTGTTATTTTCATAATATACAACTGTATGTACAACTCATTGTTAATTGATTGAACATCCGTATTCCAAATTGTTATTAGAAGAACCTAAAAATAAGCTAGCTTTGAAAAAAATATTTACACATATTTTGAAAATTTTCCGACCCCTGCAAAAAAAAAAGTCTATTTCAATCCACTTCCGCCCAAATACGACTTTAAAGACATACTTTCTCCCAGCAATTTCGGTTGATTGGTAGCTTGGTATTGAACGGAATCGTTCAGAAACTGCACTAATAAATTCATGCAAACAAAATGGATAGGCTTTTTATACAGATTTTTGTTTTGCAAAAGCGTAACAGTATTCTACATTGCAAATACCTTACAAATTGCTCATTACCTTTAGGTCCACGGTATGACATGTATGATGAGAATTCAGATCAAATCTATGGAGACTTTGTTCTCAATCTGACTTTGACCTCACAGAATAATGTTGAGGTATACCTTTAATAAATTGCACAGTTTGTTGACCGCATTGTATCTGCTCGGTGAGCATTCTTTTTGAACGTGACCTGACTCATTTTACATTTTCTGTTCTCAGTCACGCTTGGTGCCTGCATGGATTCTATATAATCATATATAAATGCCAGCTATATGAGATAAGTCGTTTATTATTTACTGCTGCCTAGAAGGGTCATTTTGTAACAGCAGTACTGTCTATATATACTTTGTGATACAACATGTAATGAATTGTTTCATTACCAGGATTTCATCTTATATTATTATAAAATGACATCATACTTTGAGTTCTTTCTATCATACGTCAATATTCAACTAGTCTTAGCATTATTTGCTATATATATCCTTTCATTTCATGCCCTAAAACGGCGGCAGAACCTGCCACCAGGACCATGGAGTCTGCCGCTACTTGGAAACCTTCCATTCATAGCGATGAACCTGTATCGTACTGGCAAAGAACCAGAGTATTTGTTGACTGATATGGTGACAGAGTATGGTGAAGTATTCAGCTTAAAGATCGGCACAGCATTAATCGTGGTAGCTAATGGATGTACATCAATCCAAGAAGCATTCCACAATCGTGATATCAATGATCGACCAGGAAGCAGGATCTTACAAGAAACGGACTGGGATGAAGGTTAGTTAGTAAATGTGTTACAAAAATATATCCCGTTCCCACTTTAGTAATAGTAACACATAAATTGCCATTCATTATGATATAATAAGCTCAAAATCTATGCATTAAATTTATAGCAGATGAACCCCAGTTTTGTCCTGCTAAGTTTGATGCCTCATTTGTCTCAATTGTCCTAAATTTGTTGCCATGGTGATCCTTTGAATGAAAAAAGATATAGGCCTATAGCTAAATATGCAGATTCAAAAGTTGCCCTATAAACTCATTTGAAATGTTACTTTTGCTGCTAGAGAGTCTGGTCATCACTGGTCACCGCGCATCATCCCAATGCAGAGAACTTAATGGTACACGGACTCGAGTAGTCTGCATGTTTTTTGCTGAACCATGAAATGGTATCAGCCTATATTAGTGTATGTTACTAGCTTACTTACTTACTAGCTTACTGACTAACCATTTGGTCTAAAATGGACATATCTCTAAATGCCACGAAGGTATGACCCCCCAACTGGTGTCATATGAAAGAGAAAAATATAAAGAATATAATAAAAATATTTCCAAATGTCAGAGGTCATCCAGGGGTCACATGGGGTCAAAAAAGGTAATTTTAACTGAAAATGCTCCGATTGAGCTTAAATTTAAATGCAATGATCCTTATGACATTCTAAACTTGTTTAAAACATTTTAAAATTTATTTAAGGTCATTAAGGGGTCATAAAGGGGTCAAAGGTCAAGGTTTTTCAAAATGCTCCGATTGAGCTGAAATTTAAACGCAATGATCCTTATGACATTCTAAACATTTACAAAATATTTTAAAATTCATTTAAGGTCATTAAGGGGTCATAAAGGGGTCAAAGGTCAAGTTTTCCCAAATGCTCCGATTGAGCTGAAATTTAAACGCAATGATCCTTATGATATTCTACACATGTTGAAAATATTCACCACAATATTCTGCCGAAGCCACATGGTTCAGCTATGGTGCAGTTATCGCTCTAGTTTCATTCAAGGAGTCATCATGGCTACAAATTTTGAGCTATCTAGACATAATGAGGTATCAAAATTTGCAGAACTGAAATGGATTTCTTTTTGCTATTTCAGTTGTCTCGTGATAAAAGGGGTAATTACTTTTTGTGATGTGTCTATATGAAAATGAGGGTTACAATGTGACCTTTCACACTTTTTCTTTTCCATCTCGAAGCGGAATATTTGGGTTGCTCTTCCATCTTGAGTTGGGATATTTGGGTTGAAAAATGAATTTAAAAAAAATAATTTTAAACCAATTTCTACTTTAAAATAGCATTATTAGTAATGGGCCTAACTCTGAAAGTAAATGGAGTACAAACTTCATATTTGCTATGGAGAAATTACATGTCACATTACTATTCAAGTTATACAAAAAAGTTAAATACTATCTTGATACAATTTGTTAGGTGAAATACATTGTGATTTCGTAAATTTTCACCCCAAAAAGTTTAAATTTTACATGATGTTTCTCAGAAGTTCCGATTTATGATATAAAAAGTATATGTTTGTATCAAAAAAGGGCGATCACAGAAAAAAGTAAATCACAGATCTAAACGTGCCTAACAGTGCCTTGCATTATGATGGACATGGACAGAAATGTCATTATGGAAAGTTACAATGACTGCTGGCAAGCTCAATTTAGGAAACCAATGACGGTGGGGTGGCAAGGAGTAGGCCTATAATTAGGTCTATATATGACAATAATAGTACCTGCATGGTATAGCATGCATGACATGATGATAACTTAAACAGTAATGCTTTTATAATTTTACAGCCATAGGAAACACTTCAGGTAAATCATGGAAATACCAGCGTACCTTTATACTGAACTCATTCCGTTCCTTCGGCGTAGGCAGAAGCAAATTTGAAGGCAACATTCTCAAGGAAGCCCAAACTTTGGTTGATGGAATGAGAGATACTAAGGAAACACCTTTTAACCCGCATGTTCTGGTCGGAGATTGTGTATCCAATGTCATTTGTTCTGTTGTTTTTGGCAAGCGATATGACCATAGAGATCCTGAATTTCA
This sequence comes from Amphiura filiformis, assembly GCF_039555335.1. Taxonomy (NCBI): domain Eukaryota; kingdom Metazoa; phylum Echinodermata; class Ophiuroidea; order Amphilepidida; family Amphiuridae; genus Amphiura; species Amphiura filiformis. The sequence continues at coordinate 66,650,204 of NC_092631.1, read as the reverse complement.
GCGTCTTATACAGCTTGTGAACACAAACGCCGAGAACTTAGGTTCAGGGGCGTTGGTTCTTTATCTTCCAATCGCAAAATATATTCTTCCCGGACAATACAAACGTGTCAAATCAGATTTTAATGAATTTACAATATTCACTCAGGGCCACATCAAAGAACATCGGCAGAAGTTTGACAAAGACAACATGCATGATATCATTGACGTTTTCCTCAATGAAATTGAGCTTGCTGAGAAAGAACAGGGTGATCGCGTCGACTATATACATCTGAAGTCCCTCACAGCTACAGCATCATTTTTGTTTTTAGCGGGAACAGAAACTTCCTCGACAACCTTGCGATGGGCTCTTCTTTACATAACCAAGTATCCAGAGATTCAGGCTCAAGTTCAACACGAACTGGATTGTGTTATAGGTCGCACACGCATGCCTCAATGTGCCGACAGGGCATTACTGCCTTACACAGAAGCCGTTCTGTTGGAGATTCAGCGTATTCGGACGGTGCTGCCACTTGGCCTTCCGCATGTGGCTTCACAAGACACGAAACTAGCAGGGTATGATATACCGAAAGGGACATTGGTTGTGTCGAATATTTGGGCTGTGCATAATGACCCAGATGTATGGACAGAACCGGAACAATTTAAACCTGAGAGATTCTTAGATGAAGATGGAAGGCTGCGTCATCGGAAAGAATTGATGCCATTTAGTACAGGTCAGTATCTTCTCTTTACTTCTCTAACACATTGAAAGGTCCCTTCTTCCTTCGGCAGTCAGTGCTTTCCCGGGTGGGCAACTTGCACACCCGGAGCAAAAACAATGAGATGGGGGGGGGGCAATGAGATGGGGGGGGCAGAGGATAAACAATAATGCAAGGGGAAATAGAGGAGAGGGTGAACTTAAAGAGACAACAAAATAAAAAGGGAAGAAAAGAGGGAAAAAAGTAGAAAAATGGAGACAGTTAAAAAGAGATGACTTTGAGGACATCTTGCTAACTCATCCTTCCTCCACATGTTCCTCTTGTTCTTCACAGACTATAAAATATTATGCTGGCAAAACGTTCTCTTCTATATTTTGTTCTACAGGTCATCGAGTATGTCTTGGGGAGAACCTTGCCAAAATGGAAATCTTTCTGTTCTTTACCTACATCCTGCACTCATTCGTCATCACATCCGGTGATGTAGAGCCGCCTTCAACGAAAGGTGTAGGCGGAGTCACTTTTGGTCCAAAACCATACAGGATTATTGCCAAATATAGAAAATGACTTCGGTTATTAATACTAGTACAAAATTAAAGTGACGGGTATGTGCCTGTTAAGACCCTGTTTTTGAGGTAAATGTGGCACCAAACCCTAACTTGCACATGGTGATGTTTCCGTCTTAAATTTCACATCTACCGTTTATGAGACCACACGTAGGCCTACCAGATTTTGCCCAAATTATGAGCCCCTTTTTTCATGCTACCCAATAACCTCACTTCAATTGTTGCAGTTAGCTGCACAAATACTCTATATTTGACCTCTTTATACGTACCCATTGACCCCATTTTTGCAATCTGATTCAAACGGTCACATTTTTCAGCTTTTGTACCGAATGCCCCCCCCCGTAAATTACATTTAACTATTTAAAAAGGACGCTACTTGGGGGGGTAGCTGGTACACTTACAGCAAAAGGTTATAAAATCTGTACAAGGAACCCTAAATGGTTCTACAATGAATCAAAAAGTTCTACAAAGACCAAAATTGGTTATACAAAGGGTTAAAGAACCATTTATAGAACCTGATAAGGTTCTTTCAGTTTTTGAACCTTTTTTCTTGAGGGTTCTATATAGAGAATATAAATGGTTCTTTAAGGCCTTTTAGAACCTTTATTTTTGAGCGTTTAAGCACCCAGTGTAGGCACATACCCATCACCTGTATATATTTGTGCCCCCGAAAACGAAATAATTATGATATATCAAAGTAAAATTTACAGTCCCGAGCTTTCTATCAAGAGTAGAATTTTGCTTTATCAAAGGCACAGGCTACGTTGGGTTCGAGAAGAACAACTTTTGAAGATTAAATGTTGAAGAAAAACCGACTGAAATAGTAACAGTAATAAATTCGTGAAAATCCTCTGGACGTACAAGAACCCAAACAAATTGTACACAGCCTAATCTAAAAAGAACAAGTAATATAAGCTCACCCACCCACATGCAGATGGAAGAAACAATAAATGAAGATAATTACTGACAAGATACAATTATATATTTGCATTTTATTCATTAAAATGTGAACCTTATTCCTTTATTAGAGGTAGTTTAATTTAAAGACACTATCAGCCATTCAACACATATTAAAAAATCTATTAAAAAAATCATCAAAAATCATATTGAATGGGCCTTGTACATTAAAAGCAACCAAGGGTAACATTTACATTTTAGTCAATTTTGGAAGGACTTTGTCCTTATGGACACTTACAATTACATGCAATTGAATTGGGCTTCACATTTTTATATAGGTACTGCTATATTCTTCCTTCATACTTTTCAACCTGTCCTTCATTTGTAAGATATTTCTAGGAAATTGAAAAAAAAAACAAGAAAAACAAATTTGGGAAAAAAAAATACAAAATAAGATTCTGAAAACATAATAATAATAATATTGGATATTTTTTTCACCCAATACAAAATTTATTGGTCGATACAATATTTTAACTCGTAGCTCGACCAATAAATTTGTGTATTGGGTTCAAACCATCCAATTTTATTTCATACTTCTGCCAGGATCACTGATAGTGCCTTTAAACATTAATAATTACTATTGTGACCTATTGTGTTCTTATTACTACATTTCATATTTCCTATTAGTACTTTTGTTGTACAGGGTGAAAAATACTCATTATTGGGCTATTAATTGAATACCTGAGTGGAAGAAGGGCCCAACAAAAATGAGTTAGACCCAGCATTTTATTACCAGCAGACTGTTCTTCCTTGTGTGTGAAAGATGAGCCAAATTCCCCTCTCTAAATAGTCTTCCAAGTACACTTAATCATGGTTTTCATGGAAGAAAGGCCCAACTCCATGGAGTTGGGCCCTTCTTCCACAAATATAGGTTTAAAAAGGAATTTTGTTCATCCATGAAATCTGCTTTTCACTACAATAAACTTTCTTACTAATACATTACATGCTTCTACTTGTGCAATTAATGGATAATTACCAAATTTCTGTAGCTATTTATAATTATAACACATCTGCTTACGGAACTGGCACTTGCAGTATATTAGTGCCCAACTTCAGCTCGTATTAAGACCTGTACCGTTGCCATGGAAACATCATATATAATTTCAAATGTATGTAATATTGTATGTTCATGTATTAAAGTTTTTTCTTAATATCTCAAAAACAGTTTTGATGGAGTTGGGCCCTTCTTCCACTCAGGTATTCAATTATAAAGAAGTATTTTGTGATCCTAACATCCTCTTTTTACAACATTTTTCAGTTGATTCCGATTTTGCATTTGCGAGTTATCCATGATTTTATGCGAGTAATTTCGTTCTGGTACATTTTGATATTTTTGCTTGATGAATTAATCTGAAAGAAAATTTTTGTACATAAATATTATGAAGCCATAACTTGGTGTAAAAATGTTGTATAAAAATCTCAACTTTTGTTGTTGAGAAAAGTGGGGGATGAGGCTGTGGCTCACAAAATGCCCTTTTAATATACCGTACACTCTGTATCAATGCATTGGCGAATAAAACCAAGATCCAGGTTTCATTATAAAAAAAACCTCTTCATTTTACTGTAATTTAAGCATTTTAGGCTAATATTAGTCTTTCACAGGATAGGCCTATTTATTAACTTAAAAGGGCATTTCGTGATCCACAGCATCATCCCCCCACTTTTCTCAAAAAAAGTTGAGATTTTTATATCACTGGAAACCTCTGGCTACATAATGTGTATGTACAAAAAATATCTTGCAGATTAATTAGTTTAGCAAAGATATCGTGAAATTTGAATTTCGTTCTGGTATACCAGAACGAAATTACAAGGCATTGTCTATGGAGCAGTGAAATACACATAATCATGCATAACTCGCAAACGCAAAATCGGAATCAACTGAAATTTTGGGAATAATCTTTTTATTTTGGGAATATCTACTGAAAAATGTCATAAAAAGAGGATGCTAGGATCACGAAATACTCCTTTAAATAGATGGGTATTCACGTAATAAATCAAAGATATCACACATTATGGCTTAAAAACCAAGATTGTTTCCTACAGGCCAAGCTCATTTTCATTTTTGGGAGCATTTGAATGCAATTCAGCTTTTTATCTGAGAAATCTGGAAAAATAACATTTTTAGCCTTAATTCTGTGTGACTTTTGATGCAGATAAACAATATTTTTGTCCTTAATGAAATTTAACAAGTTTAAAAAAAAGGAAACCAAATGGAGTCAACAAATTATGTGTAAGGGAACAAACCAAAAGTTCAATGACATCCTATAAACAAAAGTACTTTCATTACGGGAAGGAGGTCAAAAAAGTCTGATTACATTTATAAACAAGGCTGTTCTCAAACCACAAATCTTGCTTGCTTTAATGACCTCCCGCTTTAGGGAGAGCAAATGTGAACAACCAACTCATTGAATGTCTGGGTATGCGTGCTCTTTGAATGAGTACTATGTTTGAAAGAAAACTAAGAAGAGGTATGGGGTGCTGCACCATTCACATATCTAATAGCCTCCACAATATGAACTTGATTTGTCCATATTTTAAAGGTTGATCCAGTACTTGAATAAACTATTCTATAATATATATTTCTCATCAAAAATATATTTTCAGCTTTAAAATGTTATAACTGTATGTGACCACCCACCACAAATAGGCTGTAATGTTGGCAGAGCCTGTTTTGAGATATGGCCCACTGGACTTCTCAAAAAAAATATAAAAAAGAAAACAAGGATTTCCCAACTCTATTACTGATTTTGACCAACTTGTAAACAAACATGCAAAAGGGACTTGTAATATATCAATGTAAAACTTATTTTGAGAAAAAGTTGTCTGTTATAAAATATCTCAAAAAGTGAAAATGTGGATATTATAGCCCATTTGTGGATTTTGTGGTGGACGGTCACATATCCCTTTCCATTATATAGTACTTATTTCAGTAGATATGGCGATAGTACTTATATGGGCATTACAAGTTTGAATGCATTGTGGGACAGTTTTGTTACAGCTGACCTATCAAAAAAAAAACCCACTTAATTCATTATGCATTTATTATTGTAATAATGTATTACAATATAAATATATTTTTTCAAATTTTAGTAAACCATTTTAACAATATTTAAAAATACAATTTTCCTGATAGTTTAGCTTCAGAGATCATCTGTATTAAATTTGCCAAAACAATCCCACAATGCATCAGGAATAGGCAATACCTGTAGCGATTATCGGTATACACCAATCCGAAAACGCCATTACTGCGGTGTCCCAAGGTCAGGGGCTCCATCATTTACTAATTGTTAGTGTGGTATACAGAATTGTACACAACAGTAATTTTCAATACACGGTCATGAATTGATTGAACAAATTAAATCTTCCGCACTGTGGTTCTGTCAATAGAGGGCCAAATATTGTAAACGCTTCTCGGATTGGTGTATAGCTTAAAATTGATCAAATCTTGACCCTGATATTTTAACAAATGATGTATGAATTTATCATATTTCAGTTCAGTATATTTTGTGATACATTAGTTACAACATACAATGTATTTAACTAAAATCAACTTAAATAATTGGAATTTTCACATCACAATGCTTTTCATTCTCTTAAATTGATCACTTTCTATAATGTTAATTTATGAAGATAGGCCTAAATATATTTTGTGCATTTATAATTTTGCCATAGTACTGTGCAAAAAATGTGAAAATTGCCATATTTACAGACAAAATATTGTTAAAAACTCTCCTCTCGAAACATATTCTAAGAATGTACAAGCACATTTGATAAAGCCCTCTAAGTCCTCACACCCAGTAGCAACATCAGGGTGTCATGAAAAGGCAAATAGTTGTTAACCAAAATCAATTCCCATACTTTCCTACTTTCATACTCTTGTGCAATTTATCAGCCTACAATGTCCTGAATACCCCATTGTTAATGATATAAACTGGATAGACCTTTTCAAACATCATTCAGAAATCATCAGAAATTGCTTGGAAATGAGATCACATGAACTTTAAGCCACAAATCATGTACAAGCATAACAGGCTAAAAACTTCAGTGAGCGGTATTTATTCAGTAAGCTTGGGGGGGGGTCAAATTGGCGGACAGTATCCTTTTGAGCAAATATGCAGCTTATTTAGCAAATACCAACATGGGGCACCAGGTAAAATATTTACCTAGCATATTGAACTAACACCTCAGTTACTTGGTTTTTCGCAATATGATACATGTAGTAATGGGAAAAAAGGACCAAATGTTTGTCATTTTTCACCATTCAGATTTTGTTGAAATGACAACAAAATATGCATCACCTCTTCCACAAGTCAATACCACCACACACTTGATTGCTTATCCTATATTATATTAATATTGCAGAATCCTTGGCATAAGTACCTCTCTCATGATCCATTATTGACAGAGCGAAAGTTCATTGTGGTTATGATGTCTGTTACACATTGGAACTTTGCATTGTACATGATGTTGAAGAAGTACTTTTTTCTGCATGCGCGTTGAGGGAAATGATTTTATGCTTTGGGTTTAATCAGAATGAATCGTTAAAAGTAGGTTTGAAAAGGTCTATGAGGGGAGAGCAATGTTATAAACAAAGGTAGAGGACTACATATACATTCAGCTCGAGTTTTAAAAGCACAGGTCCTCAATAGAAAAGAATGAGTGAACAATGATACCTGCCAACCAAGTGTCACATTATAATGTCACATACAGGTAACCTTCTACAGTGATGCCAACACTGCACATTAGGTGCACATTTGGGCTACTTGGCGATCACTTGCCACTTCTCAAAAAGCCATCTGCTACTTGCCTAAAATTGGGCTACTTTTGCAAGTGTCGAGCCACGCCAGTAACGTCATAATTTTCCTTCAATTTAGCCAACTTATTACGGTTTTAAGTATCTGAAGCTCCAAATTTGAATATCAATGGGTTTTGTGACCATTTATTGATCTGAGTGACTTCCATTAAGTATTGAAGTTTTTAAGTCAAGTGTTTTTCCACCCAATTGGGTGATTTACATTCCACATTCACTTTTTTGGAATCTTAAAAATTGGGCTACTTGAGAGTCATTTTTATAGAGCGCTAATTTTCTCAAAAAGTAGACGTAAAATGTGTCTTCATTTTCAGATATGTTATGCAGAATTCTGTTTTGATTAAGATGATATCAAATATATATTTCAAAGTTCAAGGTAATTCAACATATGGACAGAAATGTGACCCCTGTTTTGTACGTAAAGTCTATATAAAGTTATTTTGTGGTATGAACCCATACAGCTGTTGTAAATCAACCATCTTGGTTTGTAACGCATGGAGGGCAACATAGTGTACCTCTAGCATTTATAGGCAAAACCCAAATCCATAATTTGTGCTTTAAGCTTGAACGACAAAGGTCTTGGCATGTATTACTAAGCTTGCATTATTGGCACAACACAGTAGATGCGGAATGCAAACAATCAATCAGAGTTTACCGGTTACATGGCAAAATAATCTGGAAGTGCACTATTATGCCCTCCATGAGTGACACAATACCATGGCGGCAGCGATACTAATTAGTGCTAACCAAACATTTTGCTTAATCATATTACATTTGTGCTTTCATTAATGACTGAATACCAGAAATATAACAAATTCTTGCCCTAAAAAATGAACTACACTTTAAACACATCTTATATATTTGTGACACAATCTGATCCAATCAGACCAAGTTGGCAATATAGAAAAACCACATTGGCAAAAACAACAAGGGAAGTATAAGATCTAACCCAACGATGTTTAAAAAATAGGGTTGTTTTTGACGACGGTGTACTCGAAATTTACTCCCGGATTTCACTTTTGTGAAACTTTTTTGCCTTCCTAATATCCCGCCTAAATATACAGCAACACGCCGACTCGGTTTTATTTGTTTCATGGTTTGTTTACACCGATTACGTCACTGGGGACTTACCCAGTTTGGTCGCTGATTCCATGGGGCTTTTTTCATCGGCTTTATTAAGGGTTCATACCACTAAATCCGCCTGTGAAGCAGTTTCCGGTAAAAGTTTATCACGACTATAGTCCCAACTTTGCATAAAAAATGTGCAAAATCGGTACAATATTAACAATTTTAGTGTTGCAAAGCGTGTTTTGCTAGAACTTGTGAATGTGATCTCTACTAATTTGAACAGAAAACGCGAAAATTTGAGTGATGTTTACGATGATGAGCGCATGAGCACACGAGGTCAAAACGCGGTTAGCAGTCGGACGTAAACACGGGAAAATCGGGTCTTTTTATATAGCGCTATTTTTCTCAAAAAGTAGACCTAAAATATGGTGTCATTTTCAGATATATTATGCAGAATTTTGTTCCGATTAAGATGATATCAAATATATATTTCAAAGTAAGACGTAACTCGACTTATAGCCTAAAACGTGACCCCTATTTTGCACGTAATGGAAAGCTATTTTGTGGCATGTACCCTTAATGATGCGCCCGGCCTCCGGACCCCGCGGAGCCTTGACAAACTGGGTACCCACAAACCGGGCCACAAAGTTCAAATGGCACCTGATCATAAAGGAATTGTTCCTTCTGAACCTTCTGAAGTTGTAGTCAGCAGGGCTAAAACCGCAAATCGCTAACTATTTGGTGACCGGCAAGCTAGAGGTTTTTCTTGAAAATATCTAAAGATGGGGCTGATATAGTGGTTTGAGTGAGGTAATTCGTGGCAAATGTAATTTTTGTCAGTCAGTTTATGTATTGGCCACATTCAAGCTTTATTTTGCAACAAAAAAAAAACACGGGTGGAAAGATTACATTGTTGATAACTGTATCATAAAAAAACACATTATGCATCCTATTGGATGTATTTGTATATATTTTTCTGTTATTTTCCTCATTTATATATTAAAAGGACAACAGAGTTCTCCTCAGAAAAGACAATGAATCAGAACAAGTGTTTTTGTGTGTGTTCTTGAAATGTTAAAAAAGGGGTACTTTTGTAAAAGTGTAGTTTAAATGCAAAGAATAGGGGCATTTTTTAAGACTAATTTGTACCTGTTTTCGTGCAAAATAGGGGTAAAAAATGACGAAAATGTTCTTGAAACCGCGCAAAATAGGGGGGTATTTTTGACTTAGGGAACGATCATGCGTTACGCCTTTGAATGTTAAGTGACGACACCGGGGAAGACACATATGGCAATAGAGGTGAACTAATTTATATAGAGGCCGTCAGCCTTTTCCGCCATCTTGTGGGTACTGCCGTTCTGCATGTCACGCGTTATACATTACGCCCCCGAAAAAACACGGAAGTCACAGAGCGTGACGCACCTTTACAGTCAAGCGTCAACGCGGTGATCTTAGCAACAAGTCACTCCGTACCCACAAGATGGCGGCGTTGACATCACAATGACTACCTCTATAGGATGAGTCTTCAGTCATCAGGCACTATTCAGCATGTGGAAATCACCACCATACATAAGGCCCCATGCCAATATGACACTCTTATTCAAAATTAAATCATATGTGTACCATTTTTGTTAAGGCGGTGAATTTGGCAGTTAATCTTCCACATATCTTGGGTATTTCATATCAGCATTGTCACATGGTAAACTCTCAGCTTCATTCGTGGGTAACCCCTGCAAGTCAATATCCTCAGCCTGTGGTTCTTCTTCCATACGAACCCATCCCGCTGGTCTGGTAGATAAAGAACAATATGGATTGGTAAGAATGAATTACACATATTATCTTATGTTGCACAAATCAAGTCACTTGTATTGTTATACAAGATTGAGAACAAAAACAAGACAGAAAAAAGATGTAGGAAAAAAAGAAAAGAAAAACAAGAACAAACTGAACAATAAGAACTTGAACCAGGAAAAGGGGAATTTTGAAAAAGAGGAGTATAAACTGAACAATGTAAACAGTTCAAAAAACAGCATGATCAATGAGAGTTTATGCATGAATTAAATGATGTCATAATAGGATCAATACCTTAGTATGAACGTTCATCTGTGTTGGTAGACATCATAATTTTGATCAACACAAAATTAGACGTACTTGAAGTGTTTGATTGCAACTTCAACCTTCATACGGAGACTGACAACCCAAGTTACAGATACCAGTTACCATGAGTGTATGTGATTAAGTGTTGGGGTCAAGTGTCCAAAAGGTCAATGGTACCGAACTTGGGTTGCCAGTTAATTTTGTGTAGAGATCCAATTTTTAAATAAACGATTAGGGAGCAATACATGTTTCAATTTATAACACATTAACATACAATATCATGTGCATCAACAATTTTAAGTGAGACTGGGTTTGTTGCAAGATGTATGATGAATTATCTCAACTGTGCATGTGTAAAACACTAAAACAATTTCCAGAATGTGCTACCCTTTTTTTCTGAGACAGCATAAGATCATGATTACCTGTTCATACAGTTGCATATCCTGAATAAGTGTTATACTTTGTTAGTGATCAAAATCTGCCATTGTAAACACTCATGCACATTTCTGTTGCATATCTTAAAAGTGGGTTGTCAGATTTTTCAGTCATATTCTGTTTCCAACTTATATTGAGGCCAACCATTAAAATAATCTGTTTTCAAATTTTGAGTTGTATTGCTCCAGCATTTTTGATATGAGAAGTAAAATGTGTATAAAAATGTCCAATTGGACAGTACACACCGGTGTTACCACTTTTTAGGTCGCACTATCTAAACAAAAGATAACTCTGTAGTTAAATTTTACTGGGCAATTTAATAAACAAAATCCAAGTTTTTGGGATAATGGGCGATGAGGCCGTCAATCTGGTCATACACCTTTAAAATACCATATTTTTACATCCTCATAACATTAACCTCATATGTGTACATCCATATCAAAAGGATGCACTTGTCGGCTGCTAAATGTGTCTCATTTTACAGACAGATTGTTCTCTGTATACCTAAACTAGGCACCGGAGTTTTGCGCGGTTCGCGCAAAAGCGCACATTTTCGCGCATTTGGGTGTCCAAAGCGCATTTTGGGTTCCATCGAGAATGTTCACGATTTTGACCCATCGATAAGCTTAAAGTTAAAACTTGCGATTTTATGCCCCAAATCGGCAGCATTTACAAGAAAATTCACGCAATATTGGTTCTAACTTCACTTATGTACATCAAAATACAAATAACGATCATTAAACCAAGCATAATGTGGGAAATTTACCCTTGCTTTACATTTCGATCGACGATTTGTGATGGTCGCCGCCATCTTTATTTTTTTTTTTCCAGAAACTGGAAATGAACCCGAAATGAACCAGAAGTCGGTCGTAATTGATTGACATGCCATCGTTTTACCTCGTTTTTTTCGTGTTTTGCATTGATAACAGGGGATCACGATTTTAGCGCATTTTGACCTATTTTTTTTTTTTTTTTTTCGCATTTTGAAAAAGTGGCCAGCGCATTTTGCTGTTTTAAATCGCGCAAAACTCCGGTGCCTAACCTAAACCATGTGACATGGGAATGACTTAAGTAGACATGTCCACATTCCTTATTATAGAGGGCGACATTCAATCCAAAAAGGGAAATACAAAAATTTGAAATTTGGACACCAGAAACTTGACGACGTAGTCTAAAATGTGCCGTCCTATCCTTGATACAGAAGTCAGCATGCAGTGAAAGTTAGATTTCATAAAATAAAATCGCCTTTGTGTAAAATGGATCGCCGTGGTGAAAAATGATGCATTACATGGTTTTTTTTAAAACAGACATTTGCCCATAACTTCGCTAATTTTTGACCTACAGATATGGTTGACCCCTCATTTTTTAAGTTAAATAATCACCTTTTTAAACAAAATAATTTCCATGTGAAATATCCTACTTGAAAATTTTGTGAACATGCCTAACTTAAGTGACCTCCACTTGATACGAGCCTGGTATTTATTTGTAGCTGTTGTGTGAAATGAGACACATATAGATGAAATGAGACACACAATGAGGGCCTGCTTGAAAAGCAGTGCTTGTCACTGAAGCAGTATAACCCTCAATAAAGAAAAAATAATAAATAATAATAATATAGCTGCCGACAAGTGCATCATTTTGATATGGATGTACACATATCTGCTGAATTATTGGCCTCTAAGAACTATTTTGATTGGTTACAAAGATGAGTATATCACATATTGAGCCAATCAGAGGTATGGTAAGGATGGTTAGTAGGGCTGATGGAAATGAAGCTTAAAATTACCCAGGTATCTAAAAGCTCTATTTTGAGTGGTTACTCAGATGATTAAACAGCTTTAAACCATGTAATTTACCATTGACCTTTTTGGTAAATCCCATAAGCCTTTAATTTGCGAGTAGACCTGAGATGTCGTAATTTGACATCATACCCACTTGCAATGCGCAGTAACGATATTCGCTAAATGATGTGCGCATTGACGCAGATCGGCGTGACGTCAAATGAAAACATCTCAGGTCTACTCACAAAGGCTTATGGGATTTATCGAAATGGTCAATTTTAAGAAAGGCAATGGTGCCCATAAGGAAAACAAATCATACTCACCATTGTTTTTAATTCACCAGTTATGATATATTTTGTTTCGTATTATTTAAAATATATAATGGAAGTAGGAAATAGTGAAAATGATGCCAGAAATGTGTGCGAGAAAAGTTGCTTAGAAAAAAATGCTCTGGGATAAAATGGAAACTGCCAGTGTATACCTTGTTCACATCTCATCATCTGAATCTGATGCATCTGCTTTCAGCAATTGACTCAAAGCCATATCAGTACTACCATTGGATGTACTGCTACTTGAAACCCACCCTTGTGGCCTAAAGCGAGGGATATAAGGTGATAAGAGAAGAAACCACAGTGATCAACATTAAAGTGATAATCAGTGTTTTTTTGAACAGAATATTTTGTCTAACTGCTCTAGCAAACATTCAGCAATGATAAATAAGCCAATTTGATTATAATATCTCATGTCTATTTCATCAAACATTGCAAACAACTTGCTTGGTAATGGTATTGCTATTTCTAGCTTTGACAGCTTCACACATGACAGCTTCATGCGCAATAATAAAAGTATGCAAAATAAAAGCATTGTACATACTTTTTTATGATCCTAGATCATTATCATATCTATTGATCCAAAAATGCAAAAGTCTCAAATTTTAGCCAATCTCCGAGTCCCTTTAAGACAGTCTTCTTCAGAGTGCAATAGTATTGTTGTAGTCTATCACAAGGATCTGACATGCTCATCTACTGGGACACAATTCACTAATCTCAACATGTAAGTACACTCACTATATGAACTTTGCTTGTAGCCAACAACTATAGACCAACTTTTTAAGCCATGATTGTTGGATGGAGGTTATAACCAATATTGTAACATTTCCATATAAATAGATTTGTATTTTCTTTTCCACGTAATGTTAGTTTTGACTTTCAGATATGTCCCCTTTTAATTTTAAATTAAAAAAATGAGGTAAAACAAAGAAAATTGACATTTAATTCCAGTGATAATGTTGCCAATGTCCTGAATGGTTGGTCGTCTTGATCTTGACATACAACTAATATTTTGATTCACAAATACAGCATCCAAGGCCTTGATGTTTGCAGGGAATGTTATTTATTAAAGTACACTACAATTGTGTCAAAATCAAAATTTTGGAAAAACAGTGAGGGCATCCTCCTCAGCAAATGTTACAATATTGATTTAATTGAACCATGCCATTTGAATAACACCATTTTGGATTGTAGCATATCTCTATAGTTTGAAAATAGTATTGCAAGTCTACACTACACCGACTAAGAAAATCACAACAGAAGTTCACTTTCCAACATCAAAGTCAACACATTACAACACATCACAACATCCATTTTGGGGAGATAAAATTGTTAGACATCTGAAATCACCGGAGATTTCACAGGCATTTGGCTCAATTGAAAGGATCACAACTGTGTGCTTAGTAAAAGTTTGATATAAACTAAAAAGTCAGTAAGATGAAAGATAGATAGTGCCCTTTTTGTGTTCATCTTTTTAAAAAGAAATAAAGCTTCAGCCCTTCTTCTGTCAGTACCTGATGTTGATATCAAGATTCCAAAATACTATGAAATGTTGATGTGTCTGATATATATTGAAATCCCGTGGGTTCAGTCTTCAATGACATTGTGTACGCATGATGGTTCCAATTAGGGTACTTTTCAAGAAATGTCCATGAATTTTCGAGGACAAAATTGTTTGCGATTATCCAAATTAGGGGTGTTTTGGAGCAAAATTGTCCTTGAAATGGAAAATAGGGTGTATTTCTAGGACTTTCGTCCGCGTTTTACCGCTACAGTTTTCGTTATTGTCCTCATTTCCCGTGAAATAGGGGGAAATTCAAAAGCGTCCTTGAAATGGTAAAAATAGGGTATTTATTTCGAAAAATGTCCTCGATTCCTCGTAATAAGGGGGTGAAATGAAAATGCGTCCTCAAAATGATAAAAATAGGGGAGGTATTTGGGGGCAAATTTTCCTTGATTTCGCGCAAAATAGGGGGTAAAATTGCTGCAAATGTCCTCGATTCCCCGTGAAATAGGGGTAATTTTCAAATCCTGGAACGGTCATACGTCCTACCTTTAAAGGTCTCATATGGAGGGTTTTTTCACCGACGGAAAATGAAAGAATTTGCTTCAGAAATCAATGATGAACAGACTGGAGTATGATTTATAATCAATTTTACTGTTTAAAATATCATTTTTTGCAATAAAATACATGCCCTTCTGAGCCCGACTTTTGAAACGATCGAGTCTGCTGGCGCAGAGCCAACATGACCTGTGACGTCATAATGGGTACTGTCAGATCAACAATAAACAACAACACCGATCGCACGCTTTTGACAACAGAATGGGATAGCGCAAAATGTTAGCCCATGTCACAAAATGTATAATAAATTAGTATAATTATTTAGTAGTTTATTTGGGCATTTAAAAAAATGGTCGGGGACTTTGTGTGTGCTTTATTTATGGAAATCTTTTCTGGTTTGTCAGACCGCCGTCCAGGTCCGTCATCAGCCGGCGAGCGAGGCACACAGCTGACAGCGGGGCTGACAGGTCAAAGCCAAAGTCACGGCGAAGTGGAAATGTCATGACTAGCTTGTAAATATGGCTTCAAGTGTCACTACTTCCGATAATATTTTGAACATATTTTAATATCTATGTAAATTATTGTGTCGGGAACAAAATGTGGTATTACGTTCATTCTGAGAGTGAATATTTAGGACGAAATTCAGGTTTTTCTCGTTTCATTTCACGTAGTCATTTTGAATCTGTCAAATTCACAGTGCATGCAGCGCGACTGGTGCTGAAGTGTCACGACTTGCGATGTGAATTTGACCGAGGAATTTGAACAGAATTTTTAAATATTTATGTAAGTAATTGTATCAGGAACAAATGATGTAATACGCACCTTCTGAGAGTGAATAATCGGGACGAAATCCGGGGACGAAATACAGTTTAATCTCGCTTTATACTCCTGGTGTTTACCCTGGTGTTTACCCCGGTGTTTACCATAATTTTACGGAAGTTGTCTCGTGTTCAGGAATACAGAACACTTCGCCCACAATCGGTTTCGCCACCATGCCATGCCGCCTCCACGCTATTTTGCCTACATGCCATCGGGGATTTTATAATAAGGAGCTGTCATTTTCTTCGAAGGGGGTCATTTATTATAGGGGGGTCATAGAATTTTAGACCTAATAGGGGATTAAAATTTTTTACACCCAAAATAGGGGGTTATAGAATTATTAAGGGCTGGTGATGGTGACTCAAAATTTTCGCCTGCTGCGCGTGCATTTTTTAATAATTTAACAATCAAAATATGCACAATCTTTCGTTATATAATGCAAAATTTGTGTGTGCTCCGCACACCTTCTTCACACACGATCAATTTGAACGTGCTCCGCACCGTGACTTACTTAGCTCGATAGTTTTGGTGTGCTCCTTGCCTTTTTTCCAGCAATGAATAATTTGTCTTGAGTCTGCGTAAGGGGGATCGTAAAAATTTTCAACCCAAGATAGGGGGGGTCGTAAAAATTACTCCGGTCACCTACATATTCATGACCCCCCCCTGCCAAGAAAATGACAAACCCCCAGCTGCCTAAAAAATAATATTGTTTAATTGGCGTAACCTGACCGACCCTAAAAAAAGGCCTGACCGTAGACTTTTTTTCCTATTTTTTTGCAAAAATAAAAGAAAAAGAAAAAAAGTTCCAAGGCCTTTATCATAAATACGCAATTTACCTTTGCCTTTAAAGGGGGGGCAAACTGGATGGGGGCAAAATATTTTGGGGCGAATGCCCTCCCCCTCCCCGTAGCAGTTGAAATGCAGATGAAATGGGTTATTTGTTAAAAATTTATTGTACTTTGCATTAACTATGAAGGGGACATATATTTCAAATTGCAACAATTGTGAATTGAATGTAATTTCTTATGTTAGGGGTAGGCCTTAGAATTTGAGACTAGTGAAATCGGACCAATTTAAAAAACTTGACCTTGTGTATGATTTATTATGTGACCTATTTGACGTTTTAACCCAAGAACTAAGAACCAGAGAAGAACTCAATAATTGACTTAATTCTAGCTATGAGAGTTAGGACCATTTTTGAGTTTTAGTCCCATTCTGACCTTTGACCTCTTCTGGGAAGCATTTTATAGGGGAATATAAAAGAAGAATGGACCTAATTCTACTTTTATTATTGTAGGTGTAAGGTTGCCAAAAATATTGGTTCCATGTAACATGTTTAACATTGGTTCCATGTAGCCAATTAACACCCCAAACACTGAAATGGCGTATAGGCGACGTGGCGTGTAGGCACGATTGCGTGTAGGCGAAATGGGTTTGGGGTGAAATTTGCTTCAACACAGAAACCCGAGGTGCAAAAATCATTTTTCCTGCCGTGTGTTTTTAGGGGCTTTTTAAAGCATTATGCCAATAAATTGTGACGTTGAGGATTGCTACAATAAAAAAGACAGCCTTGTACATGTATACAAATAATACACCAAATAGGCGAGCACTCAGAACAGAATGGAAATTAGAATGGCGATTGGACGTCCGTCCATGCAGTGCGCAGTAAGTTCGTATGCAATAATAATTTCCCCGACCATTTTTCAACAGGATTTTCAAGGATTTTCAACCCTCATATTTTACAATTCGAAAAACCACAACCAATTTCCAAAGATTTTGAGAGTCAGTTTGGTATTGAATGTTATTGAACTATGTATGATTGGCCTACATGTATTTGCTATCAAATAGACCTCAAATTAACCCTTCGCCGAGCCAGTGCCGGGACATGTGCCGAGGTCACATTGCCGCGGCTACCACGGGTAAAGCAACAATGCATGCATAGCGCATAAGTTCATGCGTGTGCTTCCCATGACTCGAGCAAGAATAAGCCAAGAAGGTTGTTGCTTTTGACATGTTTGACATTCGGTAAAATGATATTAAACTTGGCCTATAATCCTGTTGTTTAAATGCAGCTATGCTTGTTTCGTAAAAAGTTTGATATTGCCTATAAATCTTCCATTCTTCCATTAAAAACCATGTAATTAGCCTGTGCTCACGAGAAAAATAATACGCGATCATGTGGATGGTTGAATTCCCGTCGCTGGCCGGATTGATCTAGGCGGCTAGGCCTAAGCCTGGGCGCCTCCGTCTCACGCTCACATTTGTTTTGAAGTAAGTCATGCTTTGTTGTGATAATTACTACAAAAATATTTTTTTAAATATAATATTAAAAATACTTCCAAAACTTGGCGAAGACTGCGTTGGATCATGGACATGATGCATAAATGCCTAGTAGGCACGAGAGATTAATCAGCCTTGGCGAAAAGCTGAAGCGAAAAACTGGATATGCACCGCTCAAGTTGTGGTTTATTTTGTTCAATATCTCAGAATTAGAATTTTGGAAATGATACCATACCAGACAACATGATGATGTTATCTTAAAATGCAAAGATATAGGCTTACTGTTAAATGTTAAGAATTGCGAATTTCCCCTTGGCAATGACCATTGATTGAAATGGACAAAAATTATAATTTGTTCATGACCTTCACCTTCAACCGGGCCTTCAACTCCCGTATTTCTTTAAAAACGCAGCGATAGGCATATAGACTTTCAATTCAAGAATTGTAATCATGTATAATATCTGTATTTACAATGGTATGTGATTCTGTGATTTTGTGACATGTTTTAAGAGATATTTGGGTTCAAAGCAGGAACATTCCCCGAAACATTCGTGTGTAAGTGAGTGCACCACCGCGGCGTGTCGCGATAGGGACTACCCATTGTGACGTCATCGGGTCATTGCACTGACATGTAAACAGAACAAGTTTTCCACAAATGAACTGCGCGCTGATTCCAAAGACCCCAAAAGCTAGTTTTGATTTTCACATTTTTGCTCCTTCCCGATGAGCTTTTTCAAAAATTCAAAAAGGACTATTATCCTTGATATTTGAACTTTAATATTTTCAACAAAAATAATATAAACTTATTTGCTCCATATGAGCCCTTTAAATACAAACTGAACCCACCGGGATTGAAATCTTCTTAATATCCATCTATAAAATCCCTTAAATCCAAAAGTGTATCTTGCATTATGGTGAAATTTTAAAGTTAGAATTCAGGCCCAAAACATTGCCAAAGGCTATTTGAATTTCAGACCAAAGGGCTCCATGGCCCTTGAAAATGTTGGTACAATGCACTGCACAGACAGTCAAATAGTATTAATGTAGCATCAATTCACCATGGTTTGCAATTAGTACTGCTTAAAGCCATGCATCTAGCCATCTACACTACAAAGGCTCAGAAAGTTTATTTTCCAACAAAAAGGTCAACAATTACACCACATACATCAGATTTGAGAGTTTTGACATCTGCAACATAGCCATGTATATATTTGTGGTAGAATCATGTATGTCTTAAATGAAAACCAGATACCAAGCAAAGTCATTTCTATAAGGCAATAGAAACAATTCAGTTTGATCTTTCGATCGATGCTTCATCGATCCTTATTATTCATGATATCAATTAATTAATTTTTATGAATTGTGATAACATATATATCAATCTTTGCCTGTATTGATATTGACCAATATAAAGTTACCATTAATTCTGATTAATTAGTTGTTAGTTCGTCAATAACAAGCATTGAAGCAGCATCGATGGTCGATTCAAAGATCAGAGAAATTTGGTTCTGGTGCCTAATGAGATTCAATTGTTCCATGAAGTATGTGAAACAAAATTGCAGCCTAAAATTTGCACCTGTCTCTACCTATTTTTCACAGCTTAATCATAGTATCTTTCACACAAACTCATGGACATGCAATGCTGTGTGTTTGGCACCATTGATAGAACAAATAAATATGCAAGGTGTGTAGCTCCCTACAAACATGAACCATGCAGACATTACAAATTTGCTTAATATCTGGTTCTCAATACTGTGTGTGCAGAACTATTACATAGGCCACACTAATATTCGACATAGAAGTAGTGATGTAACAGGATTAATTACCATAGCGATGGGTGAAAACAATTTTTGAATGTATTGCCCTGCACTATAAGTAGGTTGCACTTATCACCTGTCATGCTTGTCAGTGTATGTCGCAATCATAGATTGAATACAATACCGCTTTTTTCAAAGACACTAATCGTACAGGTGCTAGTGAAAAGTACATGGAGTCTGCATAATGTGCAATGTCCATAGAATTACAACCCAGGTCTATATGCCTATTCTTTGATAATCAATTGTGCAATGCAAAGTTATGTACAGTATATGTCTAGTGAAGGAAAATACATTCATAAATTGTTTTCACCTATTGCTATGGTAATTAATCCTCTTACATGACTACTTCTACGCCAACAGACAATTTTCATAATAACGAAGGGTTAGTAAGGAATGGGTGCTTATTTAATGGCTAGTGGATTGTTTGGTTAATTAATAAGCTAGCAAACTTGCAGCAAGCATTTACCAGTGTCATCAGCAAAATAGTGCTAAATAAATCCAAGTGATTCCAAACCAAGATTGTGGATCTTAAAGTACCATAGTCCATATGGCTAGTATACAAATTTATATTATACAAATATTGACTGCTATGAGGGGCATGGTTAAAATTATAGGCCCAAGGTGATCTCAAAACCATGACTATGCCCGAGGCGTGGCCGAGGGCATGGTCATGGTTTTGAGATCACAGCGGCCTATAATTTTAACCATGCCCTAATAAAAAAGCAGTCAATATTTGTTTTATATACCAAATCTAAAGATTCTTGTCATCTGTTTGGTTAAAAGCATCGATTTTGGAAAGAGAAATTAATAGTTTCAATGCGAACGGCACAGATTACAATCTGCGATTTCCGCGTAATTATAATGCGCGCAAATATTAACGTGTGCGTAATATCATTTTACGCTGGGAACAACGCACACGCAAAACTATGCCCGGGGAATAGTTACTTTTGCGGGCATAGTCAAAAATAGGCCCGCTCTTTTAACCAATCAGATGGCGGGAATCTTTAGATGAGGTATATAAACATAAATATTCCATATATGTGACATGCTCCCACAAAAATTAGCAGAAAGTTACAGGTTGGTAGTTTTGAGACCTCATACTAGTCATAGCTTCTGAGTTGATGTTCTCTGTATAACACGCACCTGTATAAACCAGTAGTAGGTCTTTTTTAATGTCCCATTGTGCTTCATTCACATGCAAAAGGCCATACAACTGGCTTGCGAATGTCCCAATCACAAAGGCAAATGGTACTACTGACTTATTGTATGTACTAAGTCCGCGTCAAATAAAAAACACCCACTCAGCAGCCATGAGGTCTCATAGTTACCAATTCATGCTCATGTTGTGGGAGCAGGTCACATATGCGAGTTAGTGATAAATCTCTTACCTGAGAAATGGGGCCAACAAGGATGGATCAACATGGCAAGTCAAGTGATAGACTCTCCTGTCTATTTCACTCACAAGGGATCCAATCAACATAGTTAACCCAGCAGAGATGGCACAATACCAAAAGAAAGATATCTGGTAAGAAATCAAATAAGAAAAACATGTTACATGTAGTGTTGATGAGAGGAAACTCACCACAAACTACTACAGACCATTCGCAACCAGTTAGAGCCCCCGTGTTTTGTATGCGGTGAATTCTTGCATATTCATGAGGGCCAATTGTTCCATCGTGCCGAGTCTAAAAATCACGCCAGCGTTGCGTGCCTTCACATGTACGTGATAGAGTTTTGTGTTTCTTCATGTTTACGCGAAAGACCGTAAAAATATGTTGTACAAGCATATCACCTGTCGCATTTCACGGAACAATCGGCCCTCATTATCGGGTGATGCTGAGACTGGTTGCGAATGTAGTAGTCTGTGAAACTCACACTCATCAACATGGCAATGAAAAGCAAGTGCACAACACATGACAACAATATCGATGTTGTTTTCTGTGCAGTGTGACAACGTAGTGCTATTAAGAACGTACTAAATAGCACTTCACATAGCGCTGTGCATGGAAAACTTAACCTTGACACTTAGTGAGAGTGAACAGGCCATTGATTTATGGATTTAATCATGTTTCTCCGTTGTTCATCACTGATTAACAACGATGCGTCCGCGTCATCTGCGTGGTTTACTTCTCGACATCCCTTTCAACAATGAAAACAAGCTAAAGATCGTCTAATTCACATGATTCTTTCATTCGGAATATCCATTTGTCATTGCAACTCAACCTTACAAGAAGATCAATGATTTCTCTGTTGATATCAGAATACCAAGAATCAAGAATACAGCGGTAATGTTTAGCTGTTACTTTAATAACATATTAAGAAAATGTTTACGCAAAGTTCCAGCCATGACGAATTTTTACGTGCACACCTTGCGTTCGCGTATACGCTAGTGGAAAAGTGTGGACAACAATGCTTGGCTCCTGTACAAAGGTAAAGGAGGAGTTGTTGAATTATTGATGATTGATTGGTTGGTCGAATGATTGATCCAAACGATGCGCGTGTGAGTGAATGCAAAAAACTTGATTGTTAATTCTTAATCTGAGATATTAATTATTAAAGAAACAAATTTGACAAAAAAAGAATGAATGATAAAAGAATGAGTGTATGAATGAATGAATGAATGAATGAATGATAAATGAATGATAAATGAATGATTGAATGAACAAATAAACAAACAAAAGGACAAGTAAATGAATGAATGAACAAAATATGTAACATGATCAAGGGGAATGAGTTGAAAATGAGGACATATAGAGCTTTCAGAAACTAAAAACCCCATGTTGATACGATTTTTCTTTGCGAAGTTATATCAATTTATCAATCGCTGAAAACAATAGAAAACAAAAGAATTTTAACACTTTCTTTGCCATTATCTCAAAATCAATATTAGCGACATCTGACTCATTTCCCTTGCTCGCGTCACATATACAGATAGATCGACAATGTCTTACCCTGTAGAGCCAAAATACATCATCTGGAATCTCGCCATTATCATCTTTATAGATCATCGCTCCTACTGAAATCCAAACTGCCATAATAAACCCAACAACAAGACCTACAACAGCACCCCTGAAATATGCAAAAGAATATTTATCATGAATGAGTCAGAAGAAGTACATATTGAATATTCTTCAAAATTTACTTCATTTTTTTAAAAATATATCAGGCAGGGTGGGTGGGATGTTAGGAGGATGCTGTGAAATAAGGTTAGTGAGGGTTAGGGCTAAGGGCTAAGAGCATTATGCTAAGGGTTAGGGTAGGATTAGGATTAGATTTGACATAGCAAACCTTGTTGGATATTCAACATAACAAACCTTATTTCGACATATTGAATCTTCAACATAGCGGGCTGCAACAAATTATTTTTCCATAAATGATACTGCAAACCTCTTTTTTTCTAATCAATTAAAGTGGCATGAGTTAATGAGAACATATCAAATTTTGCCCGCATT
Source organism: Amphiura filiformis (assembly GCF_039555335.1). Lineage (NCBI taxonomy): Eukaryota > Metazoa > Echinodermata > Ophiuroidea > Amphilepidida > Amphiuridae > Amphiura > Amphiura filiformis. Next base: position 66,627,039 of record NC_092631.1, on the reverse strand, counting down.
TTTGGCCTTGTAAAACCTTGAGGTGGAATGCAGGCACATATCCACTCTGCATAATGTTCTATACAGAAAATGCCACACACTATTGCAATAAACGGTCCATGACCCCCAATAATGTATTATCTACCATTTTCCCCTGTCCCCGCCCCAAGTCAAAACAAAAAAAGTAATGGAAAATCTATTTCGGTGCAAAAAAGTTTTAACATAGAAACTCTTGGGTCACCCTAAATACACACATACCTCGATGTTGACCTTTTACATAAGATTCCAAGCGAGAAAAGACCAAGTATAGGTCCTCCAGTTGCACCAAACACTGTATGTGTCATGCGAACAAGACTACCTAGTTTGGGAGCCAGCATGCCAAGGAATACTGAAATGACTCCAAAGGTTACAGCTGAAAAGAATGAAAGAGAAAAATTCACTGATATCAGATTTTTACTGTTTCATATGCAGCAAATTAATAGAAATGTGTCGGACATTTTACTCTTTTGATGTTGTTTACTTCTACTTGTTTACACTTATTATTTACCCAGTTATGCAAATCAAACTAGACATAATCCATGCAAAGCATGTAGGAAAACTGTTTTTGCAACTCAATTATCCATAAATTAAAAAATGAATTTCTGTGCTATAGTTTGTTTTCTGTGATGTAGTTTGTTTTCCAGATTTAATGCAAAAAAAAAAAAAAACGAGAGGAGGTTCCTCAAATGAAGGGGCACTGATTTCAAATATATATGGTACTTGAATGTGAATCTTTATTGTATATTTTAGAGAATGAAGGTATTATCTTTAGGCACTGTCGTGCATCTATCGTCTCATATAACACATGCGACATCATTATTTTAAAAGCAGAGTTGTTTTACACCAAAATTAATTATGTTGCACATGCTATATGAGACGATAGATGCATACCAAATACCAAATTTTAATCAAATTAAATCCTACATTTGACAAGGAATTACCTAAGGATTTGAATCACTCATCCTCAATGTAAGGGATTGAAATCATTCAGTATGATCCAAAACCTTTAGCATTTAATTGGGAACTGAGCCTATCAATAAACCAAATATGTTCAAGTGCTAGAAACTCTAGTGCCCAAACTCAATTCTAAAATTGACACATTAAGGGAAGGGGTATGAACGTTTGGACAGTATTTATTGTGGGACATTAGAGCACATCAGACATATCGAATTGCATTCTGAATACGAAGAATGTCCTTCTGATATCAAACAATTTTGATTTTTGAAATTAGCAATGTAATACACATTTTATGGCAAATCATTAAAATTGATATTTTTGATATTTAACAGTACTTGAAGTAAACTTTATAAATCTGATGATTTATACTTAAAGTGTATGTAGGTGGGATGAAAAGCCAATATAAAAGCTCAAAATTTTCGATTGATCGTCGGCTTTTCCTCCCAGCTACATACACTTTAAGAATATATCATTAGATTTATAAAATTTATTTCGAGGACTGTTAGATATCAAAAGTTTGAAAAATATCAAATTTTAATAATTTGTCATAAAATTTGTATTATATCGTGAATTTCAAAAATGAAAATTATTTGATATCAGAAAGACATGCTTCGTATTCAGAATGCAATTCGATCGCCTGAGGTGCTCTCATGTCCCACAAAAAATACTGTCGAAACGCTTCATTCCAGATCCCTTAACAAGAGATAGAATATTGTAATGTCACGCTGGTCCACATTTTGTGACACTTTCTAAGAATTACAAATCAACAACAGGTAATGTCAACTGTAGCAGAGAGATTAATGTGCTGATTTAAGCATGAAAGTTTTACAGGTCTGATGGGCCTGTAGGGTAGTGTATCAGCAGGCCCACAGTGGTTATCATTGTTAAATTAACAACCTACAACACGCGCAGCAAAATAATGAGGGAGAGAACAAAACTGAAAGGACAGAAAATGGGAATACAAGACCACCTGACAGCATTCACACAGCACTTACTGGGCAAAGCAAAGGAGTTGTCCCAAAAAGCCCCTTGGATAAAGAATGTATGGGCTTGGGAGGGAAAGGTAACTTGTCTCGTGCAAGTAGATGAGAAGTCACCGGCAAAGAAAGTGACAGTAACTAGCTATGAAGATCTAAATAAACTGTGGAGAAAAGGCGCCGATCTAATTGACACCAGCAACAGAAAGAGAAGAATAACAGATGATGATTATGACAGAATTGAGTGGGAAAAAACTGATAAACTCGAATGACTGGACAAACTTATTTAATATGAGTTCACTTATTGCACTTGTGTCATTAAAAATCATACAGTGAAGTGATATTGAACCTATTAAAATGTTTTACTATAACATGTACAATACTATGTTGAATCTAAAATGGCGATAATAATGATGCTAACGATTGTTACAATAAGTTTGTGAATGTTTTCACCAAAATATATGATGAATGTATACCTATGAAAAAATATAAGTGCAATAACAAAAGAGAACCAAGGCTTCCCTGGATAAGCAGAGGCTTACTCAAAAGCATAAATACTAATAATAAGTTGTATAAGAGGTATGTACAGAAGCCATGTAATGAAAGGCTTAATACATTCAAGAAATACAGAAACAAATTAAACAGTTTAATACGAAAATCTAAAAGGGAGTATTACAAAAGGAAATTTGAAACAGTAAAGCATAATTTACGAAAAAACTTGGAAAACAATCAATAATATCATTGGCCGTAATAAGAAAAGTAACATTCAAACTCAATTCACAAGTACACAAGGTCATGTGATCTCTGATCCTCAAATAATTTCCGGCAATTTAATGACTTTTTACAAGCATTGGGCCAAAATTAGCATCATAACACGACATGGAGGGCGGGAGAACTATTATGATTACTTGAAAACACCATCAAATAGTAGCATGTATATGAAACCAGTTGTAAAAGAGGAAATTGTAAAGATTATACATAAGTTCAACCAAAATAAAAGTGCCGGTCATGATGATATAGGCAATTTTGTTGTCAAAAGGATAGCAAATGAAATATCAATACCTCTCACTGTAATTTTAATATTTCCATTACTACTGGAAAAGTCCCTGATGAATTGAAGATTGCAAAAGTAATCCCTATCTATAAGAAGGATAGTCATGACGTGTTTTCCAACTATCGACCTGTCTCTGTTCTTCCATGTTTTTCAAAGATTCTTGAAAGACTAGTGTTTAACAGATGCATGAATTACATTAATAAATACAATATTTTAAATGAAAAACAATTTGGTTTTAGGTCTAATCATTCTACGTATATGGCAATTTTGGAATTAGTTGATAAAATCAGTACTTCAGTTGAAAATAATGAAACTACAGCAGGAATATTTTTAGATTTGTCTAAAGCCTTCGACACAATTGATCACAGCATTTTGTTATACAAATTAGAGTATTACTGGTTCAGGGGAAATGTATTAAATTGGTTTACAGATTATTTGTACAATAGGAAACAATATGTATATTACAATTCATGTAAATCCAGCTATATGAGCATTTCATGTGGTGTACCTCAGGGGAATTCGATTTTAGGCCCATTACTATTCATACTGTATGTTAATGATATTATAAATACTACCTCTGTTCTAGAATTTGTTTTGTTTGCAGACGACACTACTATTACCTATTCACAACCAGATATTATATCTAAATTTGATCTCATTAACAAGGAACTAGAAGAGGTCAATAATTGGTTTAAAGCAAATAAGCTGTCTGTAAATGCAAGCAAGACAAATTATATGCTACTTGGTACAAGTCAGAAAACATGTATTTGCAATGATAGTGTTAACATTGTATTGGATAATACTGAATTTGGAAAGAGTTAAAAATACAAAATTTCTTGGAGTTACAATTGACGAGAACCTGACATGGAAAAATCATATCGATAACATTGCAAAAAACATGTCTAAGGGTATAGGAATCATTAACAAAATTAAACATTTCGCACCTGAGCATATTCTATATTCATTATATTGTACACTGATACTTCCTTGTTAATTACGGTATTATAGCATGGGGCAGCACTTGTAAAACATACTTAGATAAACTTTTCAAGCTGCAGAAGAGGGCACTTCGAATTGTATCGAATAGTCATTACCTAAGTCATTCAGCTCCTCTCTTTCAGAACTATAAAGTACTTATGTCTACGATACCTATAATCTTGAATTAAGTACTTTTATGTATAAACATTTTACCAATCAACTTCCAGAAGCATTTCAAAAGTATTTTGTAAGGCAGAGTACTCTGCACAAGTACCACACGAGAAACAATGAAGATTACCAGGTTCCTAAATCTAAAACGAATTTCGCTCATAAAACCTTAAAAACAGCGGGCCCAATTAAGTGGAATTCACTTGAGAAACATATAAAGACTATAAAGACAATCAAGCATTTCAAAACCAAAGTGAAAGATAATATTATTCTTAATTACATTTAGTATTTTATCTAATTTCCTTGTACGGCTTAAAGTAATTTAATTGTGTATCGTATTATCTGTAATATAGTTAATGTAGTATTGAATTTATCTCGGAAATTTCTTGCATATTCTTGATCACAAAACAGGCTCTTTTGGTTTTTGTTAGGGTAAATGGGGGGGGGGGGGGGGTTTTGACATTTTGCGGTATATCTTGTTGTTGTTGTTATTTTGAAACTTTTTTGTTGTTGTTAGGACAGGGGGTCTTAATACAGGCCATCCGGCCTTCCGAGAACCTCCTCATTCAATGTATGTGTTTAATTGTTGTGCTGTTATATTTTATATTTGAATGAAATAAAGATGAATGAATGAATGTTTACATAGGCTTTTGGCGAAAGGAGTCACTTTATTTAAGCATGTAGGGTAGTGTATCAGCAGAATGCAGTAATTTCTACAGGTCTTTGGCCCGAGTGCTCACCTTATTTCAAGGATCCTGTGGGCTACCAGTGGGCTAACAGGGATTTCCACTGGCCACCTAATTTCAAGGTTTCTGCGGGTCTGTAGAATAATGTATCACCAGGCCCGTAGTAATATCGACCGGCTTTTGGCCCAAGGGCTCACCTTATTTCAAAGGCCCTGCAGTAGTGTATCAGTACAGTGGGCCCTCAGTGATTTCCACAGGCTTTTGGTCTAAGGGCTAGCCTATTTCACAGCGGGTCTGTTGTGATTCCCAAGGGCTATAGCGATACTTCACAGCATGTCTGCTGTGATTCCCAAAGGGTTAGTATTATTTCTACCACTGGCCCTTACTGTCAATGGTTGTATCCCAAATGAATTCTGCTTATTTTAGCAATTTAACTCACTCAATGTTTTGCTGATTATTACTTCTTTCAGATCCTCCTCACTAGACAGCTGATGTTGCTTGCTAGATGAGAGTTTACGATTTTTCCATGGACGAACTATATCAGAAAGAACTACAGCAGCTAGTGAATTCAAGCCTGATGCCACTGAACTGGAACGCAAAAATACATGATTCTGTTATCACAAATATAAATATAAGCTTTTTCACACCTTTCTTTTTTTAATGGAAAATGATAGTAGAGCCAAACTATAGTTGCTACCACAATAGTTTTTCTCCATTTCACCAGACATTTTTCTGAAAATTTACCAAAAATATGGAATTGCAGTGATTTTTATTCTGACTGAGTAAATGGAGGAATGCCCTTCCCCATATTACATTTTACTATGCACTTGCCTGTTGTAGGTTGCTATGTGATCTGCTGCTGACTCATTGATGTTTGGGCAAACAATTGGGGGGGTGGAATTAGAACTTATAACTAGGCATGGATGATGGTACTAAACTAGTATTCAGGCCATTAGCAAGGCACCTCCCTCAATTTCACAAAAGGTCCATTTCTCAAGGGGAAAATGTAAAATTGCACCCTAGAAGATCCAACATATGAAGAAAAAACCAAAGTACCACTTTTTTCATGCCAAAATGTTAAAATTACCCAAAAAAGATCAATTTTAGAGTGGTTAAATCAACTTGTTGATGTAGGTGAATTTATTAGGAAAAGAGTTTACTTTTTTACTTTTTGCACCTCACCCTGCAAAAGAAATCCTGGCTATGGGTCTGCCAATATCAATATGGCAAATTGTGTTCGATGATAATTATATCCATAAGCTTCTTACTTACCTCATACATCCAGCATACAGACATGCTACAAAAAGACCCTGCACTCCTGGTATCTTACTGAACTCACGATTTACAAAATATATCAAAATCTGAAACGAAAAATACAAAACTAAACTTATGATCAACTCACATTGAGTGATTTTCAAGTCATATGTAACTGATAACCACTTATATCAAAGAGGGAGGGTATAAGATTATGTCTACCAAAAGAATAATCAAACTTTTCAACATCACTTTGTGTATAATGTGCAAATAATTAAAGAAATCAAACTTTCTTCCTATTTGGATGTTACATTAGTATATAATTTTATAGCAACCATGTGTTAGCAACAAGAATTAATATACTAAGAAGTGGGCATTCCTTTTAAAGGGAATTCTTTCTTTCCACAATTACATCACACAGATGTGCATCTGCTTAACCACCAATACACCACCAGTAATGAAAAGTAATTGTTCATAATTTGCATAAATCAATTACATGCATGACTGCTCTTGCATGACTAGTGATTCATGGCTTTTATATATCAGATATTATATTTTAAAATGTATCTATTAATATTAATTATGTTTAATTAACTTTAACAATCATTATTGTTTCTGTATAAAATGGTAGATAATTTTCAAGTGTTTTTGTTCCTCTATAAGGTGCATGTATTTCACTTATGGAAACAATTATACTGCATTTATTTATCTATTTTCAATTTATGTAGCCCCTAAATGATATTTTCATGCATAAAATGCAAAGACCATTATTTTCAAATTTTTTTCAAACAGGGTTTGTTCACCAGGAAGATGAAATCAAAAGCACTCATTTAAAAGAAACAAGTTTCATAATGTTCTTTTAAGGTTATGTGCAATTTATTTCTTTGAGGCCAATTATTTGGTTTAAAGACTATATTAACCCTAACTGTATCAAAAAACCTCAATTCAGAAAGCGTAGGCACAAGCTGGTATCCCACGTGATGCCATATGAATTTGTCCTGTTCACTCAAGCTTCATTATCAGCGCGACTTGTTTTCTGGTCAGAAAATGCTTGAAAAACCTTGAAAATGGCCGATTTCGCACGGTTTTGACTCTGTTCTTTTGAATGGAAAGGTCTTTTTTAATCGACGAAAAGGGTTTGTTGAAGCTTTGTTTGTTACCGATCTTGTAGTATAAAATTTATATTTATATCTTGTAAAAATCCGCCGTCATTTAATTTTTTCTGTTCCCAAGTTTCGCCAAATTTCCTGTGGCATGATCGTTTTTAGTCCATGGCGACCCGGCTTACTCTCATAAATACTCCTGGAGTGTATCATTTATTTTGGACGAAAGCGCCATCATTTTACTGGCAATCTTAGCCAAATGCTGATATAAAATTCTTTCCAATTGGTTAAAATAAAGCACCGTCGATCGTAACAACCAATACGAAGCGGCGTAATATCAGCAATTTCCATAGCGTTTGCATGGGTGACAAACTTGGCCACGGGACTCGGCTTCCTCCGATCAAAATAACCTTGCTAATGTAGATATATATACAATATTATATGTACAGAAAGCTGAAAATGTGTTTGTTTTCACTGTTGTTTTTAAATGTCATAAAATAAATTATTGGGGGGCTATGACAAAAAAACAAAAAATATGTTCCACAGTTTCTAACTGTTTCATGATCCAGTAACGCTGTGTGTGCCGAATTTCGTATCGAACAATAGAAATGTTGTTTGCATTGCTTTGTGTGTATTGAACAGTAGATGGTGGTCAGAAAAAATCGATAAATGTCCAGTGAATTTACTATACAATTTCACTGAACAAAAAATTGCCTTGGAGAAATTCATATGTATTGCGTCATCATGCGAACAGTCATATGGCGACGGAAAGCTTGGCCGGGCAAGCTACTCCCCCGTGCCAAGGTAGGCCAGTGCACGGGCGTGGCACCCGAAGGGTCGGGGGTTCAAAACCGCACCCGAGAAAAAAGGTTTTCTCTTCTTCTTTCTTTCTTTCCCCTTCTTTCCTTCCCCCTCACCTAAAAGCAACTGGGACGTTAGGGCTAACATTCAATTAGAACAAGTACACATTCATACTTCGTTGCACTGTATGCTTCAGGGAATATGAAATTAGTGAAACATAATATATGCCCCTTTAAATAAATGTCCTCATATTTTTCGAAGCAAAAGTGATCAAAATGCAGAAATACCCATGCCATAAATGCCATGCGAAGGCACACAATGCCGGCGTGATTGGTAGACATCTATGATCGAATCGAGTTTGCGTGTTTGTAGCAGCACCCAATGCAATGCTCATTGTAACGCGGCTGGGCCGCGGCGGTGAATACTGAGGAATCCGGAACCTGGAACGACTGGACAAAAAGACAAACTGTACGAAATGCCATCTAAAATGGTGAACTATTCTTATTGAGCGAATTTCACTGGTTCTTAAAAATATTACTCATGGCGGGAGCTTTAGACTGATGCCAGCTTGTCTATCAGTTTGGCAATTGAGTAATTTAGGCCAATCAGAAGTCAAATTTCTTTGTAATATAAAAATCAATAAATAAATCAGAAAAATAATAGGCTTCAGCCTATTTTTAATATTGAAGTCACTGGCAGATTTTCCACGTACTTTCCTTGATTCTGAAGTATAGAACTGCACAATTGATAGAATAAACAGGAAGTTCCTTTTTAATTCATAAAACAGCGAGTGTGCCTTTAATCCATAACACCTAAATTCAGAGCCACCATCTGCATGGCATGCATGCACATCATAATGCAAGGCTAAGCTTAGCCTTTCTTGAAGACTAGGAACTTCCCTTTATATTCTATCGTAATTAAATTAATGATTAAACCATTGTTTTATCAGTCACGATGAACCAAGATGTCCAAGAGAAGCAGAAGGCCCAAGAGCCTAAGTAAGCTTAAACTTTCCAGGCCATCTACAGGCGCTAAAAAGTCGCAAGGCAGCAGCCCTAGGCCACCTAAGCTTACCGATTTATGACGATTGGTGACTGTAAAGATGCTTAAAATTGGTGCAGTTCTATAGGCCTACCTTCGATGAAGACAATTAAGCTTTTATGGGAACCAAAAATTATTAAAGCACTGAAGCGGAGAAAGCTAGGCTAGCCTTGAAAAAGGCTCGACGATGACAACCCACTTTACACTACTGACATGGCTGCATACAGTGCATGTCGTCTGCTACATTTTGACCATCATTTTTGGCTGAAAGTTCCCATAAATTGCATTAAATGTCTTCCACATCGAAGCTGAAGTTTACTGAACCAATGTCAAGGAAAGCGAGGCTACGGCAGTGAGTGGCAATCACTTCCAATGCCCGATGAGTCTCATTTCAAATCTGCTGTGACAGAGCTGACCAGGGGCGTGACTGCCCTGGCAGCGCCAAACCAAAAGTGAGCAATTTTGGCGAGCAGCCGCTTTTATAGTGAGCAATTTATCGCGAAATCACGCACAAAACGAGAGTTGAGTGAGCAGAAAAATTACTTTCCTTGCTCGCGAGCAATTTATCGTCTTTTCTCGTGAGCAAGAAAACAGCACATTCTGCTCACGAGAACTCACTCACCGAAAAGGTTTCTGATTGACTGAAAAACATGAAAAACATACGCGGCGCAAACCCAGACAAGCGAGAATCCGACCATAGACATCCCCAGGCGGGTCGATCTCCAGAATTAAAAGCGAGTTGCCAGGGCCAAAATTTGACAGAATCTTTACTAGATTCAGAGAATTAAGCCCAAATCGACAAAGAACTGGCAACTAGTAAACAAATCAAAACTTTCCCAGATCGAAAATATGCACGAAACACATCATTTTAAATCAATTAATTTGAGCTGAAATTCATTTCAGATTTCAATAAAAGTAATTTTGATAGTATTTCCACCTGTGCTTTGCTGTAAACTTTTATTAATTTGCACAATAAAAGAATTTGGATCATGAAAATCTGGCGACAAATCAGTGACTGGTGAGTAATACAATACTCTTCATTCAGTAAGCTTATAAAAATGCATGACCAGAACATCGAAATCGAGGACTCATCAAAATTGATCAAATTTGGTTATACAAATCATGATAACTAGTCCAACAGAGATAGGTACGTGTAACAATACAAAAATAAGACCATAAGCCTCACACGAGCTCAAATAACCAATTTTTAGAGAATGAGCGAAAATCCATTTTCGTTACACTACCCCCACCTCTGAAAAGAATTTCGTCCTCGAAATTTAATTTAATTTCTGAATTGAGTGAACAATCTAAATTGTGAACTATTATTAAAATTCAAAACATTCAAAAGAGAATCAAATCTGCAAAAATTTGAATAAAAGCCAACATTTCATTAAAAAAATGCACAGGATTTAAACTGGTTAGATCAACCAATTCCATACCTAAGTCATTTTAGTGCACTCATCATTGCCAAAAATTATTTGTCTTGTGACACGTGAACATTTCCACCAGGTCTCCAGCGCTTGCTTTATGACACATTTTAAAGAAGACATAACACCGTATTAGGAAGACCTTTGCAAGACAATCTCTGTCAACATTGAGCACACAATACATAGTATAAAATCTTACTCTACAATTTGGTTTAATTTTGTTTTGATTTTTCAAGAAAATTTTATTATTATTAATTAAATTTTGCAAATTTATTTCAAATTTAACTGAATTTGAGTATAAAAAGTTATTCGAAATATAATCAAAAGTTTTCAAAACATCTCAAATATTAATTCAAAAGCGATATTCTGAAATCTGTTTCAAAATCATCACAATGTAAACAAAGGTTATTTTTATCTTCCAAAATTTCAAGTTTTTAAAATTTCAACCAATTTTCAAATTTGCAATTATCCAGAATGAACTAAAATATTTTAATGTTTCCATTCATCACACAATTTTGATATCAGAAATAATAGTATTTCACTTTCGGAGCTTTTCAGAATAACCAAAATTCATATAAATTTCATTTTCCAAAAATCCAATTTTCAAAATTCAAAGATAAATTATTTATCAATTACAATTTGTGTTCAAAATTATTTGCTAGATTTTTGATGTGTGAATTTACAAATTTTACATGCTGAATTAACTGAATCTTCAGATAGTCTTCTTCTGCAGGTTATCAGTCTCTCAGATGATCATCAGCTTGTACACCATCACACAGGTAGCCTGTCATCTGACATCATGCTGAACCAGGTTCCAGATGGCAGTGAGAGTCACCTTGTCAAGACTCAAGTTGGGAAATGTTGCTTTGAAAAGATTTAACACTGGTATTGTTGGAAGAACCATCAAAGTTTCACCATACACACTCGGTAGCGCAGTCATCCCATCACACCATGTAGCTAGCACAGGGCTCTCATCAGAACAGGTTCAGACCATCACTCACATGACATCCCACATAGAGCCCAAGGTAGAGAATAAATAATACCAGTGTCAAACTTCTCATTGCAACATGTCCCAGGTGCGTGCCATCTCCAGGTTGAATACAAGAACCATCGAAGACTGAAGAACCACCGTCACCACATGCTGACTGATGAACCATTACTGAAAAGATACAACTAGTAAAGATGGTTGTTTACACAAGCGAAGCAATGGTACATTCTGTAATTCACATCAACACAGTCAAGTTGATAGCATCATACATGTATTGTGGTACATGTACAATGTGTAGTACCAAATCATCAGAATTATTAAAGTTGGTTGAACAATTAAATACCATAAAACATGACATTTTGCAGTTATTTTGTAAAGTTGAAGGTACATGTTAGACTTTTCTTCTCCATCAAATAAATAAAGTTGATCATCAAGGTTGGCAAGGTTGAGTGTAGCCAAACCATCTCTCCCTGAAAGGTAGGTAGGAAATATTGATAATGAATTTTACAGTGTGATCAGTACTGCAAGCATCATGTCAACATTCCAAATACATGATAGGACCCTCTGCAGCAAGTCATACATGTGAAAGGTAATAGGTATTATTCATCACCCCAGGTGAGATCTATTTGAAGAAATTAATAAAGATGCCAACTATCAAAATTAGCGTAAACAGTTGTTGGTTGGTAGCCACTCAATTCTTAATTTCCATTCAGCAGCACTGTACAATTAGTACAGCACAGCTGATACAGCCACATCTTACCTCTCTCGGTTTATGTAATTAAAGTATAATGATAGCAGTCTTTACACTCTCTTCACTGTCTCCCTGTAATCATCCTAAGGTTCCACCCATTTTGTAGTAGTCGTCTCAAGGCGTAGGCGTAGTACCAGATCAAAACAATGGCGCTTACTCAACCATTGCGATCAAAAAAACACATCTCCGTTATATTAGCTGCTGAGCTTACCCTGCTCGTCCTGGCTACAACGGAGGTATCAACAAAAGCGGACCGGTCCTTTCCAACAAATTCACATGTAAAAATACATCTTCCAGGCATGGCGCTATATCTCCCTCTTCCTCACTCCTTTAATCGAGCACCTTCTCTGGGAACGGCGGTGGTTACTACATGGCCTTGTGACTACTACCAGTTCAATACTACTGTATCCATATCCCTGCAGCCCCTGCTACTGCGCCTGCAGCCCCTGCTACAGCGCCTTGAGCCCCATGCTGCTGCGCCTGTAGCCCCTGCTACAGCGCCTGGATCACTACATCCACAGTATTTCTATCTAATTTCGGAGTTGGGTTGTCTACCAGCCTTAGGATTGCTATACCACCAGATAATGTAAGATGAGGCTGTGACTGTAGGCCATCTGGCAACACTAAAAGTATAAAACTTTGATAAAAGTTAACATGAAGAACATTTATGCAGTTGTAGGCCTAAATACTTGCAATTACATCATTGCATATTAAAGATGATAGACTGGTCATTTGGTACTACTCAATTCTGAAGCTGCATTTGTAGGCCATATAATTACATCAAGGAATACAGGCACTCACATGCTCAAAAGGCTTTGAAGCATTTCAGACTCAGTTCTGACATCACAAACATCACCATAGTTGGTAGCGTAGACATGGCATGGGTAGCGTAGAACCGTGAGCGGCGAAGAAACAGTATACACACCACCATAGGCTAAATAGAGCTGCGAAGCCACAGGTAAGCTTACCATGGAATGTCGACATTCATGTCCAGTCTGTTCCGGACGCTCTCAGTACTCGTAGGTCTATCATCGATGAAGAAGGTCGACTCTCCTAAGAAGCAAAGTTCATCCACACAAGCTGCCACCAAAAATTTTGTAACGCGGCTGGGCCAGCGGCAGCGTGAATACTGAGGAATCCGGAACCTGGAACGACTGGACAAAAAGACAAACTGAATGAAATACCATCTAAAATGGTGAACTATTCTTATTGAGCGAATTTCACTGGTTCTTAAAAATATTACTCATGGCGGGAGCTTTCGACTGATGCCAGCTTGTCTATCAGTTTGGCAATTGAGTAATTTAGGCCAATCAGAAGTCAAATTTCTTTGTAATATAAAAATCAATAAATAAATCAGAAAAATAATAGGCTTCAGCCTATTTTTAATATTGAAGTCACTGGCAGATTTTCCACGTACTTTCCTTGATTCTGAAGTATAGAACTGCACAATTGATAGAATAAACAGGAAGTTCCTTTTTAATTCATAAAACACGAGTGTGCCTTTAATCCATAACACCTAAATTCAGAGCCACCATCTGCATGGCATGCATGCACATCATAATGCAAGGCTAAGCTTAGCCTTTCTTGAAGACTAGGAACTTCCCTTTTATATTCTATCGTAATTAAATTAATGATTAAACCATTGTTTTATCAGTCACGAGGAACCAAGATGTCCAAGAGAAGCAGAAGGCCCAAGAGCCTAAGTAAGCTTAAACTTTCCAGGCCATCTACAGGCGCTAAAAGTCGCAAGGCAGCAGCCTAGGCCACCTAAGCTTACCGATTTATGACGATTGGTGACTGTAAAGATGCTTAAAATTGGTGCAGTTCTATAGGCCTACCTTCGATGAAGACAATTAAGCTTTTATGGGAACCAAAAATTATTAAAGTACGAAGCGGAGAAAGCTAGGCTAGCCTTGAAAAAGGCTCGACGATGACAACCCACTTTACACTACTGACATGGCTGCATACAGTGCATGTCGTCTGCTACATTTTGACCATCATTTTTGGCTGAAAGTTCCCATAAATTGCATTAAATGTCTTCCACATCGAAGCTGAAGTTTACTGAACCAATGTCAAGGAAAGCGAGGCTACGGCAGTGAGTGGCAATCACTTCCAATGCCCGATGAGTCTCATTTCAAATCTGCTGTGACAGAGCTGACCAGGGCGTGACTGCCCCTGGCAGCGTCAAACCAAAAAGTGAGCAATTTTGGCGAGCAGCCGCTTTTATAGAGAGCAATTTATCGCGAAATCACGCACAAAACGAGAGTTGAGTGAGCAGAAAATTACTTTCCTTGCTCGCGAGCAATTTATCGTCTTTTCTCGTGAGCAAGCTAACTGCACATTCTGCTCACGAGAACTCACTCACCGAAAAGGTTTCTGATTGACTGAAAAACATGAAAAAGCGAACACGGCGCAAACCCAGACAAGCGAGAATCCGACCATAGACATCCCAGGCGGGTCGATCTCCAGAATTAAAAGCGAGTTGCCAGGGCAAGAATTTGACAGAATCTTTACTAGATTCAGAGAATTAAGCCCAAATCGACAAAGAACTGGCAACTAGTAAACAAATCAAAACTTTCCCAGATCGAAAATATGCACGAAACACATCATTTTAAATCAATTAATTTGAGCTGAAATTCATTTCAGATTTCAATAAAAGTAATTTTGATAGTATTTCCACCTGTGCTTTGCTGTAAACTTTTATTAATTTGCACAATAAAAGAATTTGGATCATGAAAATCTGGCGACAAATCAGTGACTGGTGAGTAATACAATACTCTTCATTCAGTAAGCTTATAAAAATGCATGACCAGAACATCGAAATCGAGGACTCATCAAAATTGATCAAATTTGGTTATACAAATCATGATAACTAGTCCAACAGAGATAGGTACGTGTAACAATACAAAAATAAGACCATAAGCCTCACACGAGCTCAAATAACCAATTTTTAGAGAATGAGCGAAAATCCATTTTCGTTACACTATTGATGTCACTGCCACAAGGTGGAAAATGGTATAGTGCCCTTTTTACAATGTTGTCACTGTCACTGATTGATTTGATCACACAGCTGCTCTATGCTCATATCAGTTTTGCGGCATTACTTCTGTTGCTTATCAGAAAATCAATTGCCATCAATTAGAAGTCAAGGCAAATTTTTTATAGCAACATTGCTGGCCATGACTGAAATGTTTGTAGTGTTGATTTTTCCGATCATATTTCACATTGAACTGACCTGCAACACATTAAATAAGCTTGGCGTCCCAGCCGCCAGCATGAAAGAAAATTATATTTTATTTTCTGACTATGAGGTAACAAATGTTTCATTTACCTGATCACTTTTCTCATAATGTGGGGTGTAGTGAGGCATTGGTCCACTTGGTTCTGTGATATCTAAGGAAGCAAAGAAGTAAATATTAGCTCAAATCATATACTTTGGTTCGCTGCAAGTTTGGTAGTGATGTCAATAATTTTCTTGTGGTTGTACCACAAGTGTACAGACAAACTGCCCTTTACGCATGAGATCCCATTCTGCAACCCACAATATATTTTAAAGATTTGCCTAATGGTGCAATATGGGCTCCCTTGACAAACTGGAATTTTAGGTGCATAATGGAAGTACTCTCCTGTGGAAATGTGGAGGTCCCACCAGCAAATGGGGTCCAGACCCTTAATTCTTGTTGGGATTTTCGGTGGAGGGGGTTCTTTACCTGAAGGCAAGCGAGCACATCCAGTTTCCAGGTACCTCCAGTTTATTCTGCAGTGCGACCGGTAAACTTCAATTAATGGTATGTGCTTGTTTGTATTCTGTGGCCAATGCATTATGGCAATTGGTAGCAAGTGCTAAATGCTACTCACACATACCTTAATAATTCACTCAAGCTTGAAAGTCGCAAATCATTGTTCTATTTCGGGTACAAAAAGAAAAAAAAATGTTGCAGGTATACTATTTGCTCTTCATGCATGTAAACCAATATGGCCATTTACAATTGCACACATGGGGCACAGGGGTCCAAATTCGCAATCAATTGAGGGAACCTGTTTAGGTTCTCACAAAGGGCTTTTGCGAGAACCTTCGGTTCACGTGAATGTTGTAGTGCATGGACGATATATTCCAAAATTGTATTCACCTATTGCTATGGTAGTTAAACCTGTTACATCATCACTTCTATTATAGTGAATACAACCAAAGGAGATGCTTTCATTACTATGCTAGCGAGGTCACATCTATTATTATGGGATAGTAGAGTAATATAAGCATTGAAAGTACATGCTACAGATTCCTGTAAATTGACAGCTAAAATGAAGAAAACTTTGCCTTTTTAAAAATTTAGCGAGAACCTTCAGGAGAACGGGTTCTCCTCGAATTTGAATCCCTGGGGCAATTGACCTTTTCAGTAAATCCCATAAGCTTTTGCGGGTAGACCTAAGATGTCATGCCGATACACACATCATTACTGTGCACTTCACAGCTTTGAAATGCCCAGTAACAATGTTCCCTAAACGATGTGCGTATCGGCGTGACATCAAATTACGACATCTTAGGTCTCACTCGCAAAGGCTTATGGGATTTACCAAAAGGTCAATTTGGAGTCAGCAATGATTTGGATCTAATCTCTTTCAGCTTGTACGATATGCAAACATGTCCATGCTTCGCTCGATATAACAATTATGAAACACCTAACTTACTTGATAATGTTTGATTTGTACCTATAGATGGACCTAGTGGTGTCATAAAATCTGCAAAAAAGAAAGCAAAATCACTCATATCATTATGTTTGTTCTTTCAAATAGTTATATGGTACATTTAAACCCCTTACCAGCTGATGAATTTGAAATTTACAATAAATGTTTCACCTCAATTTTAATCCCAACCCTCAATCCTAAAATCCGTACTGCAGTCCAGCTTCCCTTATCCGGACCCTTTTTATACACACCTCTCCGTTATCTGGCTGTGTGATCTTCACTGGGAAATGTGTGTTTAATGCTATGACGTATGTTCTGAATCATTTAGAATGGCATCATATGTTGCATACAGCACTCCTGATTTCAGTGTTATTATCCCATATTGAGCCTTTTGTTGTCCCAGTTTTAGACCCGTGTCTGGTCCCATCATGGCCAGATAAAAAGGTTTCAAATCATTTGAAAAAACATGCTTACAAATCTGTATGTTATTTCATGTTATCATTTTAAAACTATATAGAAAATAAACATCTTTGAATCCAAGTTAAGAGTGAAAATAACATCAAAATCATGGTTAATGAGGTTAAAGCAAATGAAAGTTATTCCAAACCTACTTTATGTAGAGTGTGTTCTCAATAAACTAAAGAGACACAAACTATTCGCAAACAGCCTTAGTCCCAGCATCACCCGTTAATTAAGAAATAAAGGGTAAAGCATTATCATTTACACGCAAATGTGTCCGAGGCAGTAAAAAACGTAAATAATGGGTGAGGCAAATGATTAAATTTATAGCAAATGATTAAAAATTGATATTTTGAGCAAATGATTAAAAATTGATATTTTTGATATTTAACAGTACTCAAAAGTACACTTTATAAATCTGATGATTTATACTTAAAGTGTATGTAGGTGGGGTAAAAAACCGACGATCAATTGAAAATTTTGATTTTACAGATTGAAGATATGGACTTTTTTCCCCAAAACACCAAAAAAATTAGGTCTTTTGGGGAAAAAAATCCATATCTTCAATATGAAAGGTCAAAATTTTCACTTGATCGTCGGCTTTTCCTCCCAGCTACATACACTTTAAGAATATGTCATTAGATTTATAAAATTTACTTCTAGGACTGTTATATATCAAAAATGTGAAAATTATTTGATATCAGAAAGACATTCTTCGTATTCAGAATGCAATTCGATATGTCTGATGTGCTCTCATGTCCCACAAAAAAATACTGTCGAAACGCTCAAAATGCTCATTCCAGATCCCTTAAGTTTTCAAAACTGAATTCTGCATAATAATTCAAAGTTACTTACTGTTATAGAATGCAAATAAGATGAGTCCATGTGAAGCCATTAAAGATGCCATCACAAACTTCCATGGAAGACAATAAAATATAGATCTGAAAAAAAAAAAACCCAAAGATTTTATTTTATTCTAAATCTCTTTCAGAAGTTTGCAATATAGTCTGGTGATTTGAATGCTTATTCCAACCCACTATAGACACAACATTAAATATGCTGCATCAATTGAGAGCAATGAAGTACATAATTGGTGGGGCAAATTATTCCATGTCACACAATCATCAAAAGCACTGTCACCAATGTGTGATTGGCTGTGGTGTTTTGTTTACTGTACACAACATCTTTCTGAAATAATGATCAGCTGCTGAAAATGCCTATTGGTTACTGCACATTTGCTCTCAACTGAGTGGATATAATTTCTCTGTGTGCTGCATTAAAATGGTTTTGTACCATATTGCAGGACATTAAAATGGTTTTGTACCATATTGCAGGAATTAATAGATTCCACACAACAAATTTAAATCACAAAGATAAAATGTGATCAATTATAGACCCTCTGTAATCAGATACATATTTATGTTAGATTTGACCAGAATGTGTTGAGTAGAAAATAATACCTTGAGCTAGGATGTCTATATAATATCAAGCCGAGTAACGCTTCACATTTTTGCAATGTTATTATCATATAATACTTGCTTGCAATAGGAGAGAATTATTTGGGGTTTGTTACTGCAAGCATCAATAAAGTTACAACTTAATACACTTTTGCTGGGACACTGGTTAAATGAATTAAATTAAATGAATCCTATTGATCTTTGTTTTCTAAGAATTATACATACTCAGTTAACTTACTTTTGTGAATCTTTCAAACTTTTAGCAGTCAGGAATCTTTGTACACTTATTTGACTAGAAACAAATACAGGTAACGCATTAATACCGCCACCAATGGCACAAGACCAAACTGACATGCGCTCAGTGGGGTCTGGATTCCAGCTGAAAAACAAATCATGTAAGTGGAGTGAACATTATGTCATGCGAAGTGTGTAAAATTACAGTAACTGTTATGATTATGTTATGTGAAGTGTGTAAAATTAAAGTAGCTGTTATGAACTTCTTTGTACTTTCTGATTGTTTATGGCTAAAAAGAATCATGTCACACCCTGGTCATTTGATGCTATGCAGATTTTTCAATGAATGGGATGGAAAGATTTCTTGATTCAATTAGCCAATCAAGATCCCACTCAGTTTTGTTTTGGAGTACAGGTGATAAATACAAAGGAATGCAAAGGAATTCTGATACACAGGCAGTCAGGTTGGCAAAAAAAAATCCCAATTTGAATGTGAAATTGCCTATAAACAAATCCAATTTCACGCATTCCTACTCCTCAATGGCAGCCATAGCCGCAACGGGACCCAGCTATCTCACCTAAAATGTGAAATGATGCGGCCTTGAAGGGTATTTTAAACTGCATTATTCTATCACCCATGTTACTCATAGACAAAAGAATGATGACAGTTTACAACGCAAAAAGAATCTAACATCGATTTTAAGCGGGTTTAATCCACCCATTTGGGCACTCACAACACCTGTTTGGTGCATGCGGAAACCAAATATGGCCGACCAAATCCTGACCATGACTTGGCTCGTTGGATTCGTCTATAAGTATACAATGTATTATGTACATGTCATATATGTTATTTGTTTATATAATTTTATTTCTGGTATGATTTTTTGGGCAAACAAGAATCTGATTGCCATTTACGGCATGTATGACAGCAAACACATTAAATACAGTTGGGTTTAAAAACTGATAGTTTATCAACAATATTGAAACTGTAATTATATAACATGTATCATTTAATATGCCAAATAATTACAGACCTGGGTAAAATGGCTGAGGGTAACAAAACATGATTGGTCTATAATCAATCTCCATCTGTTGTTTGTTTTATTCTAATTTAACCTGGGACACTCAATCAGTTGAAAATTGACTAGATATTTATGTACATGTCATATATGTTATTTGTTTATATAATTTTATTTCTGGTAAGACCTTTTGGAGCAAACAAGAAATCTGATTGCCATCTACGGCAGGTATGACAGCAAACACATTAAATACAGTTGGGTTTCAAAACTGATAGTTTATCAACAATATTGAAACTGTAATTATATAACTATAAGATCTATCATTTAATATGCCAAATAATTACAGACTTGGGTAAAATTGCTCAGGGCAACAAAACATGATTGGTCTATAATCAATCTCCATCTGTTGTTTGTTTTATTCTAATTTAACCTGGGACACTCAATCAGTTGAAAATGCAATTAATCACCTGTTCTTCCTTGAGGCCCAGGGATCAATACAACATTTAAATAACATAATTATTAAGGTTTTAAAAATACTACATAAATTCAAATACACAATATTAAAATTGCAAATTTAGATAAATACAATGCTTACAAAATAAATCAAATTGCTGTAATCCCTACATTAATTATCTTTACTGCATTATGCGACCAAACATGAGGCAATTATTGACCAAATCAAAGCTAGTGTAAAATTTGCTGGTGCTAGTATATGAGTTCATTGTATATATATGTAATATTTATAACATATGTTGTAAATACAGACATCTCTTATTGGAGGAAGCTTGTGAACAACTGATTCAAGCAGCCGACCGATGATGATGATGATGACAAATGTCCAAGTGATTATTTCTGACATCATTTCTTATTATGAGACTAATGCAAAATACTGATTTTTCATTAACTTGCCCCTATAATCTTACTAAACTGAGCTCAAAAAGAAACTTATAATTTTTTACAACTTGTGAATCACAAGGTCATATCTTAAAATAGTGTCAATCAAAATGAACCAAAATTACACACAGGATTACTTTAATACTCTACTCAAAACACATATCAGTAACCAAGCAGTTGTCCAACTGACACAGCAGCAAAATGCACTGTCATGGGACAGCTTCCTGGACTTCCTCCACTTTCACAGCCCAACATTTGGCACCCAGTACAAAAAATCTGTGAGAATGCACACATATCCTTGCACAGATGATAAAACGGTGCTGCTTTCTGCTTTTCATACACTTTTTCATGAAACAGGGCTGGGCTGTGAATGTGGTCCAGGAAGCTGTTCCATGTCAGTGCATTTTGCTGTTGTGTCAGTTGGATAACTGCTTGGTTACTGACATGTGTTAAGAGTAGAGTATTGAAGTAAACATGTGTGTAATTTTGGTTCAATTTGATGGACAGGATTTCAAGATATGACCTTGTGAAAAATTATAAGTTTCTTTTTTGAGCTCAGTTTAGATAAATGAAAATCCAGATAAGTGAATTATGTATAATTTTCCATTGAATGTAGAATGTTATTATTAGCAAAATATTGGGCATTAACATTGAAAGCTGGTATTTGAGTGTAGTACATGTATGTCCTTCTGAGCATGAAATTAAGGTGTCAAATTAAAACTCAGATAAGAGAGATCTGCATTAAATGAGGTCTGGATATGGTAGGTTGGACTGTATTTTGTAATACTTACTTGAGATCCAGATGACCTCTCT
Organism: Amphiura filiformis; assembly: GCF_039555335.1. Lineage (NCBI taxonomy): Eukaryota > Metazoa > Echinodermata > Ophiuroidea > Amphilepidida > Amphiuridae > Amphiura > Amphiura filiformis. Next base: position 66,605,274 of record NC_092631.1, on the reverse strand, counting down.
CTAAGTTATAATTCCATACATAACTAGCTCCCCAGCATCCCTAGTGCCTATGATAAGTATTGTGAGTATAGAACCTAGTATAACAGCGTATTGGAAAACGCCTGTCCAGATTACTGCTTTGATGCCACCCTGTATTAAAGAATTAACATAATAATTATCAGAAATTGCCAGGCAGCGAAGTTCCATTAATATTTTTGTGAACACTGAATATTGACTTTTTCACGTTACTTTAAACAGTGTCTGTATAGCATAGAGGACCTTAGGGGATTTGCCTACCACTGACTAAGGAAGAAATGGCTTTGCATAATGCTTCGGTCAATTGCAAGCCCGGCTACCAGGGACACAGGCACTGTAGACACAATACCCGGGACTGCCACCCTGAAATTACCAGAAAGTACGTCCCCGGTACCCGGGACAGTACCCGGGATGTACAATCAGTCGTCCCGGTAGGGGCCATGAAAATACTTAAATTTTGGATTTGCTGATTAAAAACATTGAAAATTAATTCAGCACTTTGAAACCCGGCTGGCATGGGTGGGGACAGTACCGGGGGTTTCACCCACAATTTGTGCCCCGGTACCCAGGACAATACCCGGGGCATAGCGGGGATTATTACAATTGCCTTTGGTAATCTCCCCCGCTACGTCCCCGGATCCCTGGTAGCTGGGCTTGCAATTGACGGAAGCATAAAGTCCAGAGAAGTGGAGTCGATCAGAATGATACAATGGGATGGGAATTCCCAGTTTGGGAAAAATACCATTGAAAATTAGGATTTCCCCAAAAAAGTGAAATTTCACAAAGATTTTTGGGAAATCCAATGTCTTCTTTTTTCATTAGAAATGAGCATGATACATTTTTGGAAATTCCCACCCCACTGCTAAATGATGATTTTTCTTGAGAAATCCCATGGAGAGCACAGGCTAGAATTTTTGGGAATCCCATATCTTCTTAGGGGTGCAACTATAATTTACGGAATAGCCCATTAAAATAGTACAGAAAACAAATTGACAGCTTCAGTAAGTAATTATCACCCTAATCCATACGGCAAAATAGAGAATATAAATGGACATGTGAACAGCATTTCATGTATACATGGCAGAGAATATGTATTTCATATAAGGCAAAAAAAAGGGTTGTCTCAAAGCTCACAAGTGGTTTTTTAAATTCCTGACTTGGTATTTTTATGGTATTTTAAGAAAAAAGTCTGCTTTTTGCAGAATTTTTACGGAAAGAACTACAATTTGTATTTTTTTTAAATAAAAAACATTTCTGCATTTCTTTTTTTTCAAATCGCACAATTTTAAAGATGCATGCGCAAGCTTTGAGACAAACCTTTTTTTTGGCCCAAGCATATCACATTTAAAGTCATTACACCCCTTCATTACTACGATATGACTAAATATCTATCTGAAAATCAAAGTTACACAATGAAATAGCAGAGGAAAACCCTGTTTTGTTTCAAACATTTTGATGTCTAAATAGCCCGAATAAAAAATATGTAGATACAAATAATAAATAATAATAATACAAGAGATTTATATAGCGCATTTAGCATGCCTCAATATAAATACAAACATTATTATGAATCACGCTAAAATACCATATGAAAAATATACACATATAATGAAATATCATATGGTGATAAAAAGCACAAGCAAAGAACATTAAAATACAATCAAGTCAGATGAAATAAGTAGTACAGCAAAGCAAATAAAACAAATCAGAAATAAAGGCTGATACAGCATAGATCTTTATAATGTGTCCAAAGCAGTAAAAATGCAAAATAAATTAGTCCAGGTTAAATTCAAACAGAATATAAAATTGCTTTAAAAATAATAAGCTGGGTAAGCATTTTAAGAAATTTTCTTTTAATATGGACAAGGATAATAAGGATTGATTTTTTTAAATGGTTGTTTTATAACAAAAACTGCAGAGTGGATTCATGACAAATGTAGGCAGAATATGCAAATAAGCCCATTAATATTTATAAATATGCAAATAGCATGACACATAACTATACAGCACATCAGGGCACCAGATCCAATCACCAAACCAAGTTTGAAGTTAATCTATAGACGAATCTGACGAGCCAAGTGATGGTCAGCTGGGGGCCATCCGCATCAAACTAGCTTAGTACATTGAGTTACACAGTGGATTAATGAATTTGCTTCAGCCCCGACAGCCAGCCAGCCAAACAGGCAGACAGTGAACCATCTGGATGATAACATAAGTCCCACATATGTGTGGGGGCCAAAACGCACACAGTGATTATAATAAAAACAAGGGCAGAAAGAATTATTGAAAAGTCCTGGAGGAGAGAGGTTACCAGCACATAATCCTGAGTGCTCAGACAGGGCAGGGTATGTAAACATGCAGCAAAAACAGTGTAAAACAATGCTGTAATTTAAGCAAGCAGTGATAAATATGTAGCACACAATTTTATAAAAGCATGAAAATAACAATTTGACAAAGCCTTGGCAGGGAGAGGCAATTACCAACAGTGAGATCCTCAGTATTGCACTCCCCATAACTTAGGGTAGGGTTTTAAATACAGACACAGATTTTGATTCCCTGGTAGCTATTAGGATCCCCTGATTCCAAAGCTGTGATGCAACTACAGCAAATGAGGAGTCCTTGGCTCTCTTCTAGATTGTGAAATGGTGAGGCAAGTAATAACAGAGAAAAAGCAAAGTATATGCCTGTATCCATCAGAAACATCACCTAGGTTTAATTGAATAATATCAGCCAGATATGAGGGTACTTGATCATTACGGCATTTAAATATATGTAAAAAGATGTGACCTGGTCTGATCCACTCATGCCAAAATCGGAAATGTTGAAACATGAGTTACTACCATTTCTAACTTGCTCAGTACATACACTTACTGATGTTGAATCCCACTGATGTGTCTTGAATACTTAGTTGCAAAGTTATGAAACTTTCATGTCCATTTTCTTTTTGTTGTTTTTTCTCCTCTCTTTTAGCCTATATCTCAGTTTCATTATTGCCTACTTTAGCCTGATTGGATCAGATCTGGTCACATATAAGCAAATCCTGGTTTTCACAAAAAGCCAATGCAAGTATTGTACCAGGCTGACAGAGTGCTGATCCTGTCTGCATGCAAAGATTAGCCATGCAGCTTTATTTCCAAGGTGCTATATACATGCAGTGTATAAATATACTTGAGAACTAAGCTTACCAAGGCAGTATATATTGTGCATACTACTCCTGTTACTAAAATCATTGCCCACAGGGGGAAATCAGTAACTGTAAAATAAAAACAGCTACATTAAAAGCTGGAGTACATAATTATAAGAAACAGGTGTAGAGTGTTGCCAGATCAGCCTTTTGTTGAATGGAAATAAAAAACCATAAAGGCAATGATTATCAAATTTACAACAGTGCTTTTAGCTCAGAATATGAAGTTCTAGTGATCAGGGGGGTTCTTTAACTTCTTTGGCACTAGCCAGTCAGATAGGTAACAAAATAAGTTATTAGTCCATCAGTATTGACTATGAACACCACCATTACATGAAAGGTTTCAAAGCGGGTTTCAAAGTACACCTACGACTCAAGTTTAGTTGCAAAAGGACTTGATCTGTTTATGCAAGACATTTTATTAATTTTCATCCTATTTTACAAGTTGACCTCAAATTAATTTTGACCTCAGTATGTGACTATGAATACCACCATTACATGAAATTGTTAATAGTGCAGCTACGACTCAACATATGACCCACTGCTTAAATCAACATCACTTGCGGGTAACGAGGATGCGTCATTAGCAACCAAGTTTCGCAGGAAAAGCAGTGGACCAGTTCATCTGTGATCAAGCCATCAGCCAAGATGGCGAAAGCTCAGTTCCATGAGTAATATTTATTTGATTCGGCTAGCATAATTAACCAGCTTATGACTCAACATATTGTTATGTTATTTAGCCGACTGAATTGCCAGCAGCCAGTCCGGCATGTAATTTTGGAATTTAAAGAGACTGGCAATTGCAAATGACTGGTCCAGCTGGTGTGAAGTACATCCCTTGGAAAAGGAAATAGAGCACATATCCCTTGGTAAGTGCTATAATAGCATGTTCTGCATAATGAATAACTATCTGACATATTGAGATCAACTCTAGATCTCCCTATTTTGGTAAGTAAATCTTAAAACACTGTGACCCGGTGGGGGGCGTTATATCTCCACCTATGCTTACCTGCTTCTAAGGCTAAAGCTGGTGCATATAAAACTACAGCCATATAGAAAGTTGTTTGTAAGATGAATACAAGAGCACCACATATCCTCACTGTCATGTTGAAACGCATCTGAAGGTACTGGAAAATTGTGATAAAACACATGAAATTATGATGATGTCCACAAGAACAAATGTGATCAACTGATATTTAAAGATTATTTGCATGAATAGCTAAAACAATAATTTCTCTTGGCACCAAGGAATTCATTTTCTACTTTCCTAAATATGCTGCAAGTCTGAATATTAATTGACATCTGAAAAAAGATCTGTACAAAAACGAAATAGGTGAAGTATGTTTTCACAAATTATATATCCAATGTTAATTTAAAATACTTTACACTCCCAACTCTACACAATGTGTGCCTGCACCATCACAGGTTTTGCTATGTCAAAGGTTCACAATGTCCCAAACAAGGCTGGCTTTGTCGAATATGAAACACTGCATGGTTTGCTGCATGAAATAACATTCGCTAGAGTTAGGGTATGGTTTGGGGTTAAATTCGACATAGCAAACCTTATTGTGGACATAGCAAACCGTCAACATAGCAAACATTTGACATAACATGTATCAACATGTTAATCGTCTCCAACGACCTAACTTCACATCTTGACTGAAATAGCTTACAATCCACTGGTTGGGAACATCCTGGTTTATTTGGTAAACAAATAAACCAATAGGCTTGTTCAGATGATTGCTTGTAAAGTCGCTTGTAAGTACATTCAAATGTAAACTAGCATGTAGTGCCCGTCTAAACACACTCGCATGAAGCTACATGCAAGTTACTTTCAACGATTTTACATGTAAGATATCTTACATGTAGTGAGCTACATTCCAATGTAAGACCAGTTTGAACAAGACTTGCATGTAAACTCGCATGTAATACACGTGTCACTTGTATGACCCACCCCATGACCCCCGGGGGTGGTGAGTCACTTTACAAAGGTGAGTCGGATTTAACTATACCATGACCCACATGTGCGTCTAAACAATGACGGACATTTGCCGACAATGACTGAGCCCCTCGTCAAAATTGTGACGCACATGTTAAGGATTATGACTGTCCTCATGATGCAAATTTGACTCACCATTTAGGTATTTTGACTGACACTGATGCACCTAACCATTGACGCACCTAGGTAAAGTGACTGACACTGACGCACCCCTCGGGGTATGTTGTGACGCACATATTGAGTAAATGACCATACCCTGCATCACTAATTGGTTGGTAAATGACCCAACCATGACGCACATCCCCCGGGGTCCTAGGGTGGGTCATACAAGTGACATGTGTATAAGCATAACCTTAATGACCCAATCCTATTCTGATTGTGCATAATCATGGCATAATTTACCAGTGAAGGTCACACTTAATTTTGAGTTGGCTTGTAAGTAAAAAAAAAAGCGCAGTGATTTATAGTGCGCTACACATAGGCACAACGCCTAGACGTTGATCCACAAGCCTCAGCACACTTTACAGGTTTTCGCTGACCAATACGGCCCCACATCATTCCACAAACCATTAAACAATTCAGGGACTTTGCTGCTTCAAGAGCGCACACCCTAGACATTCCACAAATAACCATCGCAACCAGGATCAGCTCCCCGAGTTTCGTACGGGTTACAACAAGACAAATTAGCAGTGAGTTCCTTGTCCAAGGGAATTTCAAGCTAACTCAATTTTTCCATGTGAACGTATAGGCACCGCCAGGGTTCGAACCCGCAACCTCTCGCACCATAGTCAAACGCCTTATCGATTGAGCTAACTTGACTGCTACGTAAGTAAGTCCCATGTGGACACACACTCGCTTGAAGCATTATTTAATTTCTGGCTCGCTTGTAAGTTACATTCGAAAGTAGGCTACCGTCTAAACACACCTAAAGACTTGAATCCTTCTTACCTCATAGGCACTGATTAATCCCAGGTCATAATATACAGGCATATAAACCAATGCTGCTACTGGAAAGGTAATAAAAGCACCAAACACATAGAACCAATATTGGATCCCATGTAAGAATACCTGAAATGAAAAAAAAGATACATAGGGAAAAGGTTCAGTCCAGGGCTTTAGTACATTATAATACAAAGAATCACAATATTATACGCTCGCAAGTAAAGGTGGCAAAATTGGAATGCTCTATAGAGACACATTTTGATGTCACTACTATTTATAGTACTAAACTCAAAGGGGAGGTTGAACTGTCCTTTCTCTAAAAAGAAATTTGTCGCATGTAACTTCTTGGTCCGTATGCACAAAAGAGTTAGACCTGGTCTAACTGGAATTCAGTTCCATCAGGAATGGTCCTTTACTCTTATTTCCTTCCTAGAGTAGCTGGCAAATTCTAAAGATTTCAAAAACGTTAAAAAATAATACAAAATAACTTAAGCAAATTTAAAGGAAAATGTCCTTTCTCATGGTACTCAATTCAACTTAGATCAGGTTCAACTTTAGACCCGGTCTAACTCTTTTGTGCATACGGACCCTTGTGTTTTAAGAATAGGGTCATTACTACTCAACCAGATTCCTATTGCTGCTGCCCGAAAGGTACAGCTACTTCATTGTGGTATCTGTATGGGTACACCGTACACACATTGGAATCACATACATACAGTACACACACTGGTACTAGTACATTAGTTATTGAGCTTTATTGGTACAGTACCCTGCACTGGTACACTACAGTAGCCACAAAGTAGCAGGACAGCAATGGACCTCTGGGGTCACTACCTACCTCAGCTGGAAGAGCAAGAAGACTTATAGCTGATAGATAGGATGCCAGAACTGAGACTGTGATTGGTAGACTCGACATACTTCGCTCAGCCATCAAGAACCTACAGCATCAATGAAAAGAAAACAAAATACATAGTTTACAATCAACATTTTTTACATATCAAAATGTCTTTGCTTTTAAACAGGTTTCTCTTGTAACACATTTATTTATGTGTTGCAAGATGGTAGGGTAAATGGTAGAAACTACAGCTGCTCTGCAAATAAGAAGTCTTGTGACTCTTTTGAAAATCAACTGAATATGCTGTAAAGTAGAAACCAAACAAGACTTTTCATTGACTTTCTAATTAATGTTAAAAAGTGAGCTGTTGTAAACTGCTTATTCACAAGAATAGCCTGTTAAGTAAAATTTCAAAGTTTTAGGGGCCTGAGCTTTCGATCCAAGCAGGATCTTTATCAAAGGCATGCTAGGATTGAAAGCTCCGGCCCCTAAAACTTTCTAATTAAGATAACAAATTATATTAATCCTAACCTGTAAGTGCAGGTGTAGAAATTTATCAGATTGAACAGAATTTTTCACTGACTGATGTAGCATAATGTTAAAAACATGGAAATGTGTCCCAAATGGCAGCTGGCAATTGGCATCAAATCATAAAAAAATCAGCACCTCATATGCTGAAAAAGCTACACTGCATGGAATTATGTGATATGATGTAAGTTTTAGTCAGGATTGACACTACATTTCACTGTCTGCTAAACATGCCAAAGGCCTATAGCAGTAATCTCAGTGATGTGTCACTGTATCTGAAAAAAGTAGGGTAGCTTAAGGGGTGTGGTATGAGCGTTTACAGTATTTATTGTGGGACATTAGAGCACATCAGACATATCAAATTGCATTCTGAATACAAATAATGTCCTTCTGATATCAAATAATTTTTTGAAATTGCAATGTAATACACATTTTATGGCAAATGATTAAAATTGATATTTTTGATATTTAACAGTACTCGAAGTAAACTTTATAAATCTGATGATTTCTACTTAAAGTGTATGTAAGTGGGATGAAAAGCCAACAATAAATTGAAAATTTTGAAATTTCGTATTGAAGATATGGATTTTTTACAAAAAAAAAAAAAAAAAATTAGGTCTTTTGGGGGAAAAATCCATATCTTCAATATGAAAGGTCAAAATTGATCGTCTGCTTTTCCTCCCAGCTACATACACTTTAAGAATATATCATTAGATTTATAAAATTTACTTCGAGGACTGTTATATATAAAATATGAAAAATAGCAAATTTTAATAATTTGTCATAAAATTTGTATTATATCATGAATTTCAAAAATGAAAATTATTTGATATCAGAAAGACATTCTTCGATTCAGAATGCAATTCGATATGTCTGATGTGCTCTCATGTCCCACAAAAAATACTGTCAAAACGCTCATTCCAGATCCCTTAAGAGTGAATGATATTATATAATCTACCGTATTTCGTAAAATAGTCGCCCCCCCCTCAAATAAACGCCCCCACCACTTTTTTCAACCAACATGTTTCAAAAATGCCGATATTTCCATGCTATCTTGTGTAGTAAGCTTACCAAGTTGCGCACATGGTCGATAATAGTGTCAATAATTGGCGAAAATCTGGATCAGAAACCCGAAGTGAGCCAGAAGTCAGTGTTTCTAGTTCATAGTTCGTCATTTTAGCGTGTGTTTTACTTTACCTAATGATTTTAACGGAATTATCGTTCTAAAATTGACCTTGAATAAACGCCCCCCCCCCCCCTTGGGAAAATGTAACGCCCCCGGATTTGACGAAATACGGTATATGATTCTCATGAAAAAGCTGATAGAAAGAGAAAAAACAACAAAAATGCAGAGTATGGGAGCTCTAGGCATCTAGACTCCTCCAATTTAATACTGACTAAAATTTCTTTTGTGCAATTCTGTGCCCTTTAATTCTGTAATCTTATATTATATTATATATTGCATTTCACAGCTGGTCTAGTTTTTAAAATATACTTTTATTTAATATGCGTGATGTATATATTTATGCATAGTTTTTTAAGCCTTTTAAACTTTTATACTGAATTCATGTTAATTGATGTAACATACAAACTGTGTCAAAGTAGAGGTAGCTTAAGAGTGAATGATATAATCTATATAATTCTCATGAAAAAGCTGACAGAACGGAAAAAACAACAGTGCCAACAAAATTAATGTGAAGCTCTAGTCAATATTGACCAAAATTATATTGCATTTCACAGCTGGTCTAGTTTGTATTTTTATTATGCTTGATGTAGATACATAGTTTTTTTAAGCCTTTTAAACTTTTATATTGAATTCATTGTATGTTTTATTGATGTAACATAATTTTTTGATTATGATTTTTCCATTTACTTATTGTAAGGGCTCATATTGAAATACCCTACCACGTTTTCACACAGAAAGAAGGCAGGATTCCCCTCGCTAAGCGTGCGCCTCAGGAAAGCTCGGTCATAAAACGGATGGATTATATGCATCAGTGATACACCCTGCCCAGGATTTTAACAAAGAAGGCTAGCACAGGAAAGCTGCAGGATGGCGCCACCTTCCTGTGTAAGGGAATTTCAATATGAGCCCTAAAATGCATTGAGGAATATGTGATTCACAATGTTTTATTATTTATTATTATTATTTTATTAATCAAGTCTATGTCAATAGCAGTTTAATAAGTATTTAGCAGACCTATAAAATGCACAAATCTATTTTATGATTTTTTAAATATCCTGATTTAGGAAATTATCACTGATATTCCTTATAAAACCTAATACACTTACTTTGATGTAGTCTTCTGTCCTTTTCCAACTAAAGCATGATATAAACCAGTAACTATAGAAATCAGCAGCATCAGACTAAATATTGTGTAATCCAGCCATGCAAAAGGCACAGTCTCATCGTCATCAATCTGAGTCTCATTTGTGGCAGCCATATTTTCTGTACACTGGCTAGTATTTGTAGCCTGTGCTATAGTGTTTGTGATTATTGTTGCAACATCTGGTTCTGGTAAGAATGGTGCCGTCACAGAGTAATTATTCAAACCTTATGCTGAAAAGCAATTTGAGAGTAAAAATCAAATTTACAATGAAAATAATGTAACAGTAAAATTTTCTTTAATGCCAGCATCTTTATCAAACAATTAAAAAGACCCATTCACAGATTTTGTATTGATGGTCAACTGAAACTTTTAGAATGTACAATATTAAAATATTTTAATTTTTTGATTTGGTACAATCATAATTTAATGCAAAATAACAAATGTATATTAAAGTTGCAACAACTTGTTTAATCAGCATGATTTGTGAAAATTATAGCTATAGGATTTGAATAAAAAAATTAAAAAAATGTTTATATTTTGGTCTGTGAACGGTTCTGGCCTTTTGGGGGATATTTGTGTGAATATGATGCATAAACATCATGCTAAATTAGTTACGATCCCAATTAAAAGGTTTAATTACATGTGATCCCAGCAGGGAGCTTGGAAGGCACTACATACTAAAAGACAATATGATATACAGGAGATACAGCATGCTAGATCTTGCAGTGCATTAGACCTACATTACGCACAAAAAGCATCTGTACACTCAGTGGCATAGCTAGGGGTTGTGGCGCCCGGAGCAAAGGATACATAGTGGCGCCCCTCACTCCCCCCCCCAAAGAATTTAATTTTTGCACAAATACCACTAATTAATTTTAAATAATGAAGTTAAATTACGGTCATAAATTGATCTAAATGGACATTTGTGTTGAAAATTTTGACTTTCATCGCTTGACCAATTCAGCATCAATTCTGCTCCCCCCTAAAGTGGCGCCAAGGGCATGTTGCCCCCCCCCTTGTCCCCTAGTTACGCCATTTATTTAAAATTAGTGTGTTTCAAGAGAAAAATGTATGTCATTGTAAATCTTTGTTACTTTTTGAAATGCTCTCTTTTGCATTCAAATTGGTATGTTGGGAAACTCAAGTCGCATTGTGCCCCTACCAAAATATGCAGATAACAAAATTGTGTAATTTATGTTTAGGGTACAACATTCTCAGTCCATCATTGCTGTATTTAGTCATTTAGGTTTAGTGTCTTTAAGATATTGCTTTTGTTTTTAGTGTACTGTGTAAAGTGTTTTAATGTGTTTTTGTTCGCAGTACATCATTTCATATGGTTTCATAGGCATTATCACAGTCAGAAGATCTTGGCAGGCTAGACCTGCATGGAAAGGATCTACGACTGTTGCAGAACCTTTATTGGAACCAAACAGCGTGCATAAGGGTGGATGGAGATTGTAGTGAATATACAAGCATTAAGAGAGGAGTCAGATAGGGATGTGTGATGTCAACAGATCTCTTTAATTATTACAGTGAGCTGATTCTAAGGGAGCTAGAAAAGGAAAATGGTCTCAGTATAGGTGGACATAACATCACGAACATAAGATATGCAGATGACACTGTCCTATTAGCTGAGTCTGAGGAGGATCTGCAAAGGCTTCTTGATGTGGTGGTTCAGGAAAGTGAGAGGAAAGGTTTATCGTTAAATTGCAAGAAGACAGAATGTATGGTGGTATCAAAGACTGAAAGCCCAACATGCATATTGAAGGTGAAAGATCAAAGAATTAAGCAAGTTTCCTCCTTCAACTACCTTGGCAGTCTAATCACAGAAGATGCCAGATGTTAAAAAGGAGATTAAGAGAAGGATTGCACTGGCTAAGTCTGCATTCTCAAAATTAGACAAGATCCTAAAAAACAGTGCCCTCAGTATAGAGACCAGAATTCGGGTACTCAACTGCTATGTCGTCCCTGTATTAATGTATGGAAGTGAAGCATGGTCAATAACAACAGACATTAAAAGATTGGAGAGCTGCGAGATGTGGTTCCTTAGAAGAATGATGAAGATCCAGTGGACTGATAAAGTGTCTAATGACGATGTCCTAAGTAGAGCAAATGTGAACAGGAAGCTGTTACGTGAAATCAGAGTTAAGCAGCTCAAATTCCTTGGTCACATCCTCAGAAAGGATGGTTTCGAGAACCTAGTATTGACAGGAAGAATAGAAGGAACAAGGAGCAGAGGCAGGAAGAGAGTGATGTGGTTATCAAATCTGAAAGACTGGCTAAAAGAAAGGGGAGCTGAACATAAAGCGACAGAGCTTCTGGAGATGGCATATAACAGAGAATTGTGGCATGACATGATCGCCAACGTCTTAGGATATGGCACCTAGAGAGAGAGAGATCACAGTCAAGTATCGCAAACTGGTACACATGGGATTTTTAGGCTTAAACTGGTCAAAATATTTTAGTTTTACTTTGCTTTCAGTAAATGGCAACACCAAACTATAGTAAATGGTGTAAAGTTACAGAGTTAACAGTGAAATTCTGGATATCTAGTACCAACCCAGTTATATGCCTGTATTTACACTTGTATAGTACAATGTATATGATAAGAAACAATATTCAAACATTCTATATATCCTATGGACCGGAAAAACAAGTAAAGCGTTATATTTTTGCAGTATTCATTTTTCATGAATTGAACAGAACAGAACAGTTGTGGTTTCTTATTTTAAAATTAGCAGAGAGGCCACTTTTGTGGGTACATATGACTTTATTTTCTGGCTTTATTCCAATATTTACCCAAATATGTCAACTATTAAAAATGACAGCAACCTTAATTTTTGCTCTGAAAAATAGCAGGCATATGAATATTTTATACAATTTGTAAACAAAATTGTTTCACCAAATGCCATATTGAGGTGAAATATGGGTTAAAACATGTTTTATTTTTATGATTTTTATTATTTTTCGGTACTTTGTACTTCAGAGTAGTTTCAGTTTAGATTTTATTTGTACATATAGGCCCTTGGCCCTTTGCACTACAAATATAATAATTACATATGAGGAAGACATATAAATAACATGAAGAAATAATTACATAAATTCAATCATTTCACGAAGTTTCATAGCGTGAAAAACAAATAATGAGAGACCACTGATGTCAGATGGTGTATCTGAACTCATGAGTGAAATGAATTTTGGGGACTCGGTTCCGATCCATACCTGAATGGGAGATATTTTTGACGAATCTTATCAAAAAACTTGCAGACCATGACAAAATGATATTCATCTTCAATATTCCCATCCCTGCACAGATCACAAACCCGGTCCTCCAAATCCAATTTCTGTCTTCTACATGTACCTGTTTCAATCTTGAGAATATGACTGGAACACCTTAATTTAGCTAAAAAACGCCTATATGAGGCGTGTTTTACATCAAAAAGATATTTTTCAGGAGTCAATTGACACTTGAAAGTGCAATACGTGCGTAGCTTATCAAGTGAAGTTACATCAGAATACCAGTTTTGTTTTGCAACATCTTCAAGTCTTTGTTTAAATATATACATAAAAAGACATTCATTTTCAACACCTTGATTGTACCAAACGTGGCCAAAGCCATGCATTAAAAGAATGTTTTTAACATGCATTACCCAGGTTGATTTACCTCTGTCATCAAGATACAATAACATAAGGTAGCATTTTTTTGGATACCTGTTATTGTCCATATATAGAAGTTGGAACCAAAATTTAACACAACGAATCATACAAGTAACATAAATAGGAAGTCTACCACATTCACCAACAGCAGCATTATTGGGAGTGTTTTGAGATATCTGTAAAAATGTTTACATGCTTTGAAATGAATTTTTCAATGCAATCATATTTTTTGTAACCCCAGATTTCAGAGCCGTATGTAAGAATAGGCAAAATTGTTGTATCAAATATCTTGAAGTATGAGTCATAAGAAATATTTCCAACGGCAGACATCGTTTTTCTAAGTGCGTTCAACGCCTTACTACCTGATCAGCCAATGCTCGTGTCGCTCTGCCCCATGCATTACCAGTAGACAATTGAATACCCAGGTAACGGTGCGATTTAACAACATCAAGGCGATTGTTTTGATAAAACCAAGCTTCGTCTCTTGAATCGCCCTCCTTTCCGGAAAATCATGATTTGAGTTTTATTGATGTTAACCTTCATTTCCCAGTTCAAACAAAATTCTTGGAGAGAGGCTATGTGTTTCTTGAGTCCACCGACTGTATCAGCCATAATAACAATGTCATCCGCATAATAAAGTGAGTTTATCTCTGTGATATCAGGGTACAATTGAAATCTATGAGCACCGTTATTATCAAGAAAGTTTGAAAATTCAGAAATAAAAAGAGCAAATTGTAATGGGCTAAGTAGACAGCCTTGCTTGAGTCCAGTAGTACATGTTAAAAATTCAGAGATTGTATTTCCTTTGCGAATACAGGCTTTGACGGTTTTGTTTAAGCCTGTCAAAATGTTCTTCATTTTACCTCTGATTCCAACGGAGATTAATTTCGCCATAAGTTTTTCTCTTGAGACGCAGTCAAAAGCTTGTTTGAAGTCAACAAATAAACAATAACATTTCCCTCTTGATCGGAGAAGTTTCTTTTGAATGACACTGTATAATGTGAAAATGTTATGCACAGTCGAATATCCTTTACGGAAGCCAGCTTGATTTTCCGAATTTTATTGTTTTGATCACACCAATCAGCTTAGTCTTGTATGCAGAATAGAGGTGAAAATTTTCCCAAATACATCAAGCAATGTTATTGGTCTATAGTTACCAGGTTCTTCCATAGAACCTTTTTTATGTATGGGTACAATAGACTGACTGTAGTTGGATTAAAAAAAGGAACCACAGTATGGTTCCTGTGTAGGCTGTACTATTATAGACGAATCCAATTTCACATATTCCTACACCTCAATGGCAGCCATAGCCGCGACGGGGACCCAGCTATCTCACCTAAAATGTGAAATGATGTGGCCTTGAAGGGTATTTTAAACTGCATTCTATCACCCGTGATACACATAGACAAAAGAATGATGACAGTTTACAACACAAAAGAATCTAACATCAAATTTTAAGCGGGTTTAATCCACCCAATTGGGCACTCACAACACCTGTTTGGTGCATGCGCCATGCGGGGACCCGATAATGGCCGACCAAATCCTGACCATGACATGGCTCATTGGATTTGATTCCATGGAAGAATGGCTGTGTATAGACATACTGTACTAGTATTCTGGGGGGCCCGGGGGGGACTATAATGGCAAAGGAGGGGTGCGCCCAATTTCGTAACATGACACCACCCGGCGTTAGACTTTATAAAGCCTGCAGTATGCAAAAAAATGCTCCTGGAGGCAGCTGCAGCTTCTTATTTAGGGGCTGTGCAATAATTATGTGTACTCCCGGGGCGGCGAATTCTTAAAGTGGTCTGCCAAAAATCGCTTGCTCCCTCTATGGCCGTGCCAAAAAATCTTTGCCCCCCCCTTTGACATGCCAAAAAACCTTCCCCCCTTTTGACATGCCAAAAAATCTCCCCCCTTACACACTAAGATTTTGGGGAGCCCGAATTTATAACCTAAAATTGTCTTGCTATAATGCGAGCGCAGTGAGCAGGCAATGTTGCATATATTTGAACATGTTCCTAATGTTTTCCTACACCTTTTTCTAAGTGCGTAATACAGAAACGGTGCCAAAAATCGCTTGCCCCCACCCCCTTTCCTCAACCTGCACAAATTGCTTGACCCCTCCCTTTTGACCTGCCAAAAAATGCTTGCCCCCCCCTTTTGGCCTGCCAAAATCTTTGCCCCTATAATTCACTACCGGGGCACACATAATTATGCACCACCCCATAGGGTTTTTAAAAGCACCCGTTTCTGTGTTTTTGTTTAGGGGTAATAATTGCATCAATTACTTGTTTAGGGTGGGGAAAATTGTTTAGGGTAGCAAATTGTGCTACTTATACTTATTTATGGGTGCAAATTTCAGTCTCAGAAACACTTGTATACTAGGGTGCTTTTTGCTTTTTGTGAGTCCATATGGACACGTCTGACCCCCGCCACTAGGCCGGGCTAGTATTTACAGTGTAGTTGAAATTTCATTTGAATGAACAAACCTGCTAACAGTGTGACGATTGTCCGCATACACTGTGATGAACGCCCGCTGTGTGTGCGTAACATGGAAATGAATCCAACCATGCCGACTCACTCGTGATTGGTTAGTAATGGTATAATTTTCATTATTGTATCAAAGGTTGTGCATTCTACTAAAAACTGACAACTACTGGAGCATTATGGTTGTCCAGACATCTTTGTCAAGATCATTCGTGAATTTCATGATGGAATGCAGGCAACTGTTCTTGTTGATGCCATTGATGATGATACAACCAAGCCCTTTTCAGTTTGTCATGGTGTTAAGCAGGGATGTGTATTGGCACAAACCTTGCTTGTGGTCTCTTCTTGGCAGCTGTTTTGGAAATTTTATCTGACAACCTATCAGATGGTCACCAGCATTGAGTTTTCCTCCATTCTAGGACAGATGGCAAAACTGTGTTCAATCTAGCTCGTCTACGTGCCAAGAGCCGATGTCACGAAAGAAGTCTTGTGTACAAAAAAATTGGCCCAAGAATTTTTTTGTTACGATGCACGAAGAAGAAGTGGGCCAAAAACCGTTATTTTGGGGATTTTGGGCCAAAAATGGCATTTTGGCCCAAATTTGACCCCACAGATGAACTTATCAAGTCTTTGCCATTCTAAAATATACTTTTATATACTTTAGACCAACAATTTAGAAGTTATGAGGCCCCAAAGTTTCCATAATTCCAGGGTTCAGACCAACCTTAATTACTCAGCTTGTTGTGAGTAACTCAGGTAATGCTTGAAATTATAATTAAAGGGGGGTATAACCCTATCAGTTTAGGATATGGATTGTCTTCAAACTTACATACAATTTCAAATATTGTCCCCTTTATGCATGTGAGAAAACGAGAACATTTTCAGCGTAAAAGTGAATAATTAGCACACCAAGCCAATACGTTGGTACGCATGAATTGCATTGTGGTCCGGCATCCAGAAACAACACTCCAGTCGAGTGCTTCGCCATACCACTACGTACGCCCATCATTCTTGTGACAAAATATCTCATTCTTTTTATTTTAATTTGACCCGGATACATTTCCTTTTAATTTTATATATTATCATCATGTACATTTTACACTTTTCTTTTATTTTAGGATTTGTTTTAATGAAAAAATGATTTTAAAAATTTTATTTCTAATTAATTAATTAATTTTACAGTGGGGGGCATTTTTTCTCATATTTTTTTCATATTCCTCGTATCGAGTGTTAACATTTTATAGTTTATAGTTGTAGTTGTAGTTTATAGTTGCAGTTATAGTTGTAGTTGTAGTTATAGTTGGAATTATAGTTGAGTTTATAGTGTAGTTGGAATTATAGTTGAGTTTATAGTTGTAGTTGTAATTATAGTTGAGTTTATAGTTGTAGTTGGAATTATAGTTGAGTTTATAGTTGGCTAGATAACTAAAGACATACTCTGTACCATTGTTGAAATTATGCCATAGCTTCCCATAATGCATTGTTGAAACTATATGCTATACCTATTACCTATACTCTGTAGCGGAATGTCTTCCCATAATGCATTGCTGTAGATTGTATTGGAATGCTTTCCCATAATGCATTTTTGGAATTCTTGCCCATAATGCATTTTTAAAACCATGTTATTGTCATGTTAAATATATAGGCCTAGGCCTAGGCCTACATGCATCAGCTGTACCTTATATTCCCATACAAAGTATTGATGAAATGCCATAGCTTCCCATAATGCATTGTTAATACTATGCTATACCTGTAATCAAATGCCTTCCATAATGCATTCCATACCCTGTACTGGAATGTTTTCCCATAATGCATTGTTGAAACTATATGCTATACCTATACTCATAATGCATTGCTGTATATTGTATTTGAATGCTTTCCCATAATACATTGTTGGAACTCTTGCCCACAATGCGTTGTTGGAACTCTTGCCCATAATGCATTTTTAAAACCATGTTATTCAGCATCGAAGTGGTTACGTAATTCTCTTGGTTACCGGATCACGCTACTTTGGTATGCCTTCGAGTGCCATATACTTTATGTGGTGATCATTTCGATCGTGGTTCATTACTCTAGCGAGTGATCCCGTTGACATAGTAACATTACGTAACTTCGATACTGAATTGTCATGTTAAATAATTGTACACTATGTATTCTTCCCAGAATGCATCAGCTGTACCTTATATTCCCATACAAAATATTGATGAAATTATGCCATAGCTTCCCATAATGCATTGTTGATACTATGCTATACATGTAGTCAAATGCCTTCCATATTGCATTCCGTAACCTGTACTGGAATGCTTTCCCATAATGCATCGTTGAAAGTTGAAACTATGATATAGTTTCCCAAAATGCATTGTTGAAACTATATGCTATACCCATACTCTGTAGCGGAATGTCTTCCCAATAAATGCATTGCTGTAGATTGTATTGGAATGCTTTCCCATAATGCATTGTTGGAACTCTTGCCCACAATGCATTGTTGGAACTCTTGCCCATAATGCATTTTTTAAACCATGTTATTGTCATGTTAAATAGGCCTACATGTACACTATGTATTCTTCCCAGAATGCATCACCTGTACCTTATATTCCCATACAAAGGATTGATGAAATTATGCCATAGCTTCCCATAATGCATTGTTGATACTATGCTATACCGGTAGTCAAATACCTTATAAATGTATTCCGTACTCTGTACTGGAATGCCTTCCCATAATGCCTTTTTGTCCAGGTAAACAAAGATACTAAACTGAGGTCCTGGGAGTTCTATAACTTCATGCTTGGAGTTGAGACACACAGTAAGGGGTCAATGTGTTGATGGTTAAGCAGGAAATGAAAGCCTCTGGGTGGTCAAATCAAATGGTCAAATCATGGCCAAAACAGCAACCCATATGGAATTTATAGATAGCTCATGTCACTTCATGACTTTATTAATTTTTATCGCATGATCCTTCATCAATTCAAAGACCCAGACGAGCAGAGGCATACCAGCATCAGTGGGAGAGGCTGGTCCCGGGGCACTCAACACAAATGACCATACGGGTATGCTCCCCGGAGAAACCCCCCTTTTTGGATTTCGCAGCTCCGAAAGAGCCCCTATATTTGACCAAAATAGAACTCGGAAAGACCCTTGATTTTGATCATTTCCCGGGGGATAATTTCAGCTCTGAAAGGTTTTTTTCAGGCGATTTTCAACCAGAAAGCCAAGGTAGACCCTTGATTTGGACTGTTCGCAGCTCCAAAAGTCCCTGTTTTACTTGTTCGCAGCTCCAAAGACCCCCTTTTATCGGTGCGCAGTCAGCTCCCAAAGACCCACCGCCTCAAAATTTCGGGGGGGCATACCCCACCAAAATGTTTTGATCCCCCCCCCCCCCGGGGGCTGGTTGATATTGCCTTGGCTCAAAATAATGGGACAAAATTTTTTAAACATTCTAATTTTGACCCAAAATTTCTCAGTGAATATCAACAATATTTTAGTAGAGGGACAGCAGGAAGATTTGTAAAGTTTTCACCTCTTGGCCCCTTCTTAATTCTCCCACTCCTGTAGAAGAGTTTATACCCTGTCTTTTGAAGGTGGCTCCATCACCCAAACACCCCTCATATACCCCTAATTATGTCATGCTTGCTATGCTCGCAAAACTATTTATGGACCGTTCACAGGGAATTTCCATAACCTGACCACCTTTTCTGACTACCTTTTCTGACCACCTTTTCTGACCATCTTTTTTGACAATCTTATCTTAAACACTTGTAAGGGGGGCTGATGCAAAAAAATGGGCACCATTATGTACATGTATCATTGGCCCCTGGGCACCACAACCCCTGAACTACACCACTGAACACTAATTAAACTAATAGAGTGCAATTTGCACTAATTATGTTATGCTAAATGGTACTAAATGGCACAATTGTTTTTAAGTACCGCATTGTTACACCCACCCCACTATCATGACTATTTTTACAGTATAGGCATGGTAGGTAATCAGATCTATACCAAGTCACAGCACAGATCCTGGAATTTATTTCCAGGGTCTGCTTTCACAACTACTAATCATGCTAATAGTCTCCCACAGTGAAAACATTTAATATGGCCACAAAACTAATTCCTCTTTGTTGTGCCCTCAAGTAATTTACCCAGGTCTTCCAGGAAAAAAGAGTATCTGATGTTGGAGTATAGTCTAAGAAGATTTGAATCTATAGACCTTTAGGTTTTGAATTTACTAGGTTTAATACCTGATCATCATGAAAGATTTCTTACTTCTGTGATCATATGTAGCATAAGTGAAATATTCAACCCTAACTCTAAACCTACAACTACTATAAAGTAACTATAAACTCAACTATAACTCTAGACTCAACTATAACTCTCTAATTATAACTCTCAATCCAGCTACAATTCTAACTGCAACTATAAATGCAACTATAATCCAACTACAATTATAAATGATTATAAAAATGTGATTACAACTATAACTACAACTATAACTACAATGTCAATGATAAAAATACATTTACTTCCTCGTATCATACTTAACAAGATAAGGTCTTGTTTTGTATTTATTTCATCCCTTATGTATTTCTTTATTTTTGTTTTAAGCGTTTATCATTATAGCGCCCTCATTATTTCGGACCTATTTCCGTTCGTGCGAATTAGTATGGGAGTAAAACGGCTCTTATTCACGGGTTCAATTTTTCCTACCCAGAATGTCGAAGGTGGCTACCAATATAGCCTGTTTGTTTCTTGATTTCTCCGAAAATACATCAAATTGGATCGTCAAATTTCTGGATGGTAATGAGAAAAATATAATCTATATCGGGGGGATGATGCTGTCGATCGGGTTACGGACCTTTAATAGTATACGTACTCCATTTTATCCAGAATAAATAAAAATTCATTAGCACATGATCCACATCGCGCGGTGCACCCAAACTAGATGGCACTTCAGTGCAAACTTCAATAGGGCAGCCAAGGGCGGATCCAGGACTGCTTACCCGTAAAAAGAAATCGTAAATGTAAAAAAATGTTCACGAAGCGTGCATCGCGTCGCGCTTGCTTGACGCAGGGGGGGGTCTGAGGGGGGATGTGCCCCCTCAGAAGTAAGAAACTTTTGCAAAATGAAGACCTAATTGAAGCGATTTGGTGGATCATTTTATTTTGTCACCATTAGTATGTAAAATTTTAGTTTGAAAAAGCCGAAAATTTGTGAAATGACGGGGCGTGAACCTTTTCGTGGACAAGTTTTTCCTATAATTGTTGTAGGCCTACAAATTGTTTTAAACATAATTTGGCCAATGTTGAAAGCAGACGCTAAAATGACTACTTGTTTATGCACTACGCAGGGGGGTGTAAGAAACTTTTGCAAAATGAAGACCTAATTAAAGCGATTTGGTGGACCATTTTGTCACTATAAGTGTGTAAAATTTTAGTTTGAAAAAAAACCCGAAAATTTATGAAATGACGGCCCGTCCATGAAGCCTTTCGTGGATAAGTTTTCCCTATTATTGTCATCTAGTGACTTAGGTGACAAAATGTAATAGGTCCTGCATATCGGCGGGCCTGCAGTAATTTTCACAAGCTTTTGGTATGTACGAGGACCCGCCTTCAAGCAATGCCTAAAATAATTGCAAACCTATATTAGGCCTATAGGGCCTACTTCCGATGGACCCGACCGTGCGGTTTTTTAGGCATGGACCTATACTCAATTACGTGCAATTTAACCTTTTCTCTCCTCCTTTTAGCCCTTTTCCTTTTCTTTTCTCCTTTTTTTTTTTATTTCTTTTCCCTTTCTCTTTCTTCTCTCATTTCCTCTTTTTTTTTTTTTGGGAGGAGGACCCGCTCCCCTAAACCGCGCCTTCTGTAGGCTAAAGTTAGGGGCCTAGGGTGTTGGAAGGGGGCAGCGTCCCCTTGCCTAGGGAAATTTTGCATTTCTGAACTCAATTCGCACGATTTGGTGCATACTTTTCCTTCTTTCTTCCCTTCTTTCTTTCTCTCTCTCTCTCTCTCTCATTTTTTTTTGCGATTCATACCCCCGGGGTGCTGCAGCCACCAAAGCACCCCCCTGGATCCGTGCTTGAGGGCAGCAACAATAACGAAAGTGATACCGACAAATGACGTGTCTGTTTTGCCCATTTTTTAAAAGTTTGTGTTGCGAACTAAACTAACTGTGTGTGCCTTCATCAACCTCAATGGGCAGCCATCGATGATGATCATGATCCAACGGTTGTGCGTTCGCATTGTATAAATTAAAATTTAAAAATACGCCCAGCTGCGATCGCGGTCGAATCGTGCACAGATATTGGCAGCTGCGTTCATTCAAATGAAATTTTTACTATAGTACAAATGTAAATAAATTAAAGCTAAATCATAAATGCATTTAATTATATATAGTACCGTAGTAATTTTTAAGCTTACCAAATAAATCCCAACACAACGGTGCACTTCCTCCTCTTCAATCAAGTCGATGTAGCACTTGCATTTATGGCGTACATGTAATCCATAATATGAGACACAATATCACTTCATAATACCAGGAAAATAATATTGGTCACGCATAGACAAACACTGCTAACGCCACAGAAATAATCCTTGAGAAAATGTCATTCCATTCCCAGCTGTGGCAGTCTCGATCTGCACTGGTTTGTGAACGCTCAAATTTGACACTATTCTGTATGGCTTGCCAAGTACGACAAAACTCTGAGTATGACCGTATATTAGAGCTGAGCCGGAGGGATGAGAGAGGAGAGGAACTCAGTGGAGGGGCAGTGAGAAGCTTGGCTATCAGTATCACTATTAACCATCATTAGACACCCCCAGCACACATGCCATGGCTTACCGTAAAATGGGGTAACTTCGGTCAGCGGGGTAACTTTGGTCGGTCAAATATATTTTTTTAAATGGTCATATTTTCGTACAGCAATATTGTTTTTAGTCATATTTGTGTCAATTTGTTAAGAAATATGTTTGGAAGAAATAATAGTCGCTCATGTGTAATTTCCTTGAAATTTACGAAAGAAAAAAAGCGGGATTTTTGACCAAAAATCAGCATTTTTTACATTTTTTCAGAAAAATAAAAATCGATATTTGTGAGCAAGGATGTGTGTTTGATTAATTTTGCAAGGTGTCAAATGTCACAAAAAACAACAACTTGCCCATATTCAGCGAAGATCAATTTTTTTGATTTCTTTTCCTTCATGGAATGTAATACTGTGACCAAAGTTGCCCCAAAGGCGGGTAACTTTGGTCAGGTCATTTTGAACCCCTTGGGCACCCTTACAAAATTATTAAAAAATCTTTTTCAACTTCAAGGTGTAGAAGGAACCCTAATGTCACAAAAAGAGTTAATTAGAAATATAATTGGTTTTGTTTGGAAGCAGTGGTTTAAAAACTCTGAAAAGTGCCCAAAGTTACCCCATTTTACGGTATATGTTCATGTATACAGTGGCGTAACTAGGGTTGGTACTTTTGGTAGCGCCCGGGGCCGCACTTGACAAAATTGACTCCCCTACCCCCCGAATCTTAGACGCGGGCAATTCTTGAAACAATTGCGCGCACAATTTTGGACAAATAAGGCCTACCACTAATTAATTTTGGTTACTAGATGTTGAATATCGGTCTTGATGATGTTCTTTCAATTGATGGTGCTGAAATGCATGTGAAACGCTCAAAATTTTTGACTTTCATCGCTTGGAGGGGCGCAGAATTGATGCTGAATGGGTCTATTGTGCCCCCCTGCCCCCTAGTTACGCCACTGCATGTATAGGGGGCTGTGCAATAATTATGAGACCTGGGGTATTGGGGGGGGCAAGAAATTTTGGCGAGCCAAAAGGGGGCATGCAATTTTCGGCCAGCCCAGCCAAGAAGGGGGCAAGCAATTTGTGGCACACATTTATGGGGCACCTGAATAAAACGCTCTAAAAAGGCTTAGGAAACGCTTTAATATGCAAATCCCTGCTCGCTGCACTTGCAACATAGGGGAGACTGGGGCGTGCGCGCGCGTGTCCGCCCTATTTTCTTCAATCTCACCTAGAGAGGGCAATTTTCATGTTAGAAGGCTATAGTTTTTACACTTTAAAGCTGTATACTAAAAATAAAAATCACGATGCAAGGGCGGACTTGCCCCATGCTGGGGCAAGTCCCTATGGTGGGGTAAGTTCATCCTGATAAAAAAGAAAAGGTTATAATATTGCATAACAATGATAAATTGCAAACATTTAGTAAAGGTTATATTAGGCACTCACTCTCTTCCAAAGAGTATACTAAATTTATTGGAGGGGTATAATGTAAGCTAATAAATGTAGGGGTCCAAAATGAGCAAAACCTTCATTTACAACTTCAGCATTTATGGTTTTAGGGCATAAACGGCCACTTAACATTAAAAAATATGCTTGCATGTAGTTTTACCCTTTTTAAAGGTATTATTATCAATATTTTGCATAATACGCCGATGGGGCGAATCCGCCCCGGGAGTCTGTCAGGGGAAAACACAGGGCCGACTTGCCCCTTCACATACAGGGCGGACTTGCCCCAATGGTACTTTTTTACTTTACCTCGTGTTATGCCTACTTAACACAAAATGTCGATTTTTATTGCATAATATGTTGGGCAAAACGTTCACCTTCCTAATAAGAACGAAAAAGCAAAAGAATTTCTAATGCGCAAAATAAGCCGTCAAAAATGAAATGCGCGCGCACTACAGGAAACAAACTTGGGTTTTTTTTGCCTTATAAGATTGTACATTATGGCTTTAATAAACTAACATACATACCCTGGATGGTCAACCCCAGGCATTGTGTCCACTCTATGACACTAATTATTGCACAGGCCCAAATTTCATCCTCCATTTAATTTAATGGTAAGGTGAGGAGTGGTTATTGTAAATCACAACATTGACAACACACAGCTTCAAATGTGACATTTAGTCCATAAAAATGCAATTTATTGAATACCAGTAAGAAAAAACAGACACACATTATTTTCTGCTCGTCTAAAGCAACACTATTATAATATATCCACACTTCTAGTATTTTTTTCTGTCAGTTTTTCCAACTGAAAAACAAAACAAAACTACAATGTGACACAACTCACAAAATAATCGTCAATATACATCAATCTTTTAATGACCAAAACGCCTCGATGGTCAAACTTTACCACAATTTTCATCCTGTATATTAGTGTTCCATGGCAAGGAAATATCATATTGGCCCAATTTGACAAGAAATTGGCCCAGATAAAGTTAAGAAATATTTATCAAAATCAATCAACTGTACACTTGATAAAAATACAAGTTCTGATTGGTAGGCAGAAACCAAGTTCAATAATGAGCATATTTACCAGTGGTATCATGTCCAAAGGACCTTGACATGATATATTTGATGAGTTTAGATGCAAAATAAGAGATATGAAATGCCATCACTGGCTTGTGGTGTATTAATATTGATAATTTGATACAAAGAAATATCATAAAATTATTCCCAAATAAACAATGACTAGTTTATTCAATAAAATATCCATTAAAAAAGAACTAAACACACACACACACACCCCTACACAAAATAAATAAATTACAATATCTATAACAGAACTAACACACCATGTACATATGTCACATTTAGCATCTGAACTCTTCATGTACGTCTGTCATAATGCAGTATAAACATGACCCAAAATTTCTTTAGGCCAAAAAAAATAATGGTTTGTCTCAAAGCTCACGAGTGGTTTGAAAACAAATGCGAAATGCGATTTTTTATTTTTTATTTTTTTGTTATTCCCGACTTTTTTCATGGTATTTGGAGAAAAAAATCTGATTTTCGCCGAATTTTTCTGGAAAAACTAAAAAAAAATTGAAATAAAATCTCACGATTTTACAAATCTTGTGAGCTTTGAGACAAACCTTTTTTTTTTGCCTTTTCAGCAACTATTAATCATCATGCTGATCATAATTATTCATTAGGGTGGTACTACACCCCTGATCAATTTTGTGACTAATTATGCATTTTTCTCAAACACTGGTGGTAACAAAAGTTATGTATTATTTTACATTGTAGGGGCAAGGGATCCAATTACTTCACTGAAATTTCAGTGATTCAAGACAAGTGGTTCATTATATGTTAAGAAATGAGCTACATTAATTCTTTTTCTTATCATAAATAACGTACCGCTTGTCTTGAGTCACTGAAATTTCAGTGTAGTAACTGGATTCCTTGCCCCTATGATATACATAACTTTTGTTACCAGTGTGTTATTATTTTTGAGAAAATGCAAAATAATCACAAATTTATCAAGGGTGTAGTATCACTATAACACAGTCAATTAGGACCTTACCCTCATATATTTACACACATCACCTTGCATCACATTTATTATTATTAAGGTGACTTTAGACCAATCATTTTAAGAAGGAACACGGTGCATAATGGTTGATTTGATTAGGATCTTTTACAGGGCAAAATTTGCTTCACAGCAAAATCAAATGAAACTTTTTTTTTTTTTTTCTAGGGATAAATGATCTATATAATCATCTTGTAAGGGAAAGAAAGATGTTTCTACAAGATATCTAATAACTGTCGAGTGGAAATAGCTTCTGGTATTATGAGTGACAAATAGAATTGTCACTTTATGAATCAATGCACATACCGTATTTCGTCAAATAGTCGCCACCCCCCTCAAATAAACGCCCCCACCACTTTTTTCAACCAAGATGTTTAAAAAATTCCGATATTTCCATGCTATCTTGTGTAATAAGCTTACCAAGTTGCTCACATGGTCGGTAATAGCAGCAATAAATGGCGAAAATCTGCATCAGAAACCCGAAGTGAACCAAAAGTCAGTGTCAAAAGTTCATAGTTCGTCATTTTAGCGTGACTTTTAAGCTTACCTAATGATTTTAACGGGAATTGTCGTGCTAAAAATGACCTCTAATAAACGCCCCCCCCTTGGGAAAATGTAACGCTCGGGCGTTTATTTGACTAAATACGGTATATGCACTCATTTTGGGGACCATATGGTTGTATAGGCATAACTTTAAAAAGCCTGTTACAAAGATTCTGGCCAAACAAAATTCACTTACATGGCTTGAAAAAGTGGGGGAATTTGGGAACCTCATTCCCAAGAAATGTTGGTGTTTGGAGGAAATTCTGGTATTTGGAGGGAAATTGTGTCTGTTTTGTATATAAAAACATGCTATAAATTGTGGGAAATTTAGCTTGCTTCCCGGGAAATAAACATTTTTTCAAGCCCTGATTCACTAGCTCCCAAGTTTTCTTAATGCGGATAGTAATCACTTCATAAAGAAAAAAAACTTTCTTGTCCACAGGTTCCATTTTGTTTGTACGCAGTGGCGTAGGGATGTTCAGGGATGGGGACGACAAAGAGTAAAGAATAAAATGACTAAAAATGTGACAAAAAATTGGTAAATGGGGACGAAAATTTGTCTCTGTCCCCTTAAACTAAAAGGATGGCCACACTACTGATACCTCCCCTTATATATGCAAGTTCAGGATTAGCCCTTATTATGGATATGCTAAAACAGACTAAATGCATCAGAATTGGCAGGACAGGAGAATCATGTACCACAGATCAACTGTTATGGTAGGAGAGTTGGGTAACACCATTGTACATTTGAGACAGCTATCATCTTTCTTACAAAACATCTTTCTTACTTAATCTTACACACAAAGATGATATCATTTCTAGGATACCTCCATTACAGAGGTAGTTATGTAAAGCTAGACGTCATTCATTTTTATGTCACAATCTTATATCTATGTACAATGTATGGCATCAAAATATCATATCTACAATGTGTCTACCAAATAGTTTGCACAAATCTCAAGACGTATTAAATTACAAATTTAAAACCACAATGTTATGGAAAATTTCACTGTAAGATTGTTAAAATCTACTGTGTATTGTTTCTATATCCATAGAAAGACATTAAACATTCTACTTTGCATTGCTTATCTAAATATCTTTTCTTCTCACAAAATATGAAGAGATATTTTACCAGCAGGGAATTTCTTAAAATGTTGCAATTAGCAAATATCCATGCTGGATCTAAAAATGTGCTATTCCAGTTGAAATCCATACTCCCCTATGAAATTTAGACATGGCCTTAATCTCCCACACATGGGGTGTAGATTTCAAATGGAGTCACCGATTCAGATAGCCCTACTTGAAATTCACACTCCCTGTGTGAAATATTAAGGTCATATTGTCCATAAAGGGTGTATGGATTTCAACTGGAATAGCCCAATGCATTGAAATTGTGTGGAAGATGAATACTTAGGTGTTTCTATAATTTAGTGTTTCTATAATTTCTATAGTATGTTGTTTTAAATAATAATCATTAAAATAATTTTGTTAGGATCCAGCCTTCGTGTGTCCTTTACATATTGATATTTTCATAAAAATAATTTCAATCTTAGTGCAATGAATCTTTATTATGTGTTCCGTATTTAAACAACGGTGAAATTATAACAGAATATTTATGCATCAATCAATCATGGCAAAGATTTGTTTTATATGCATGCATCCATATCTTAATAAATATACCAACTTTTCTGTCATTCCATCATAAATATAATAGTCCATGCATTCTTCAATCAATTTCTGTCTCACTTTTGGTCCGAATAACTGTATATACAAATGCATTTAAAAATACAATAAGTTTGACTGAGGAAAAAGTATTGAACTTGGCAAAACTTTTTTGAGACCGTAATGTTATAAATCGTAGAATAAAATATAAGCTTCTGCTTTTTGGTGTCCCATGTAGAAATATTGAAAAGTCATAATTTAGCAGGTAAAATAATGTTTTACATTTTAATTCGAGCATTGTAATTAGACCTAAAAGAGAATTATGTGATAGCCTAGCTGATATCTTTGGCATCAGTTAACATAATTAGTTTTCCCAAACCTACATTGCAGCATGTCGACCTTTATGGCACACATTTAACTTCATTTATATCGCCACATGAGAATTTAAGATGCACTTCTTTCCATTTCAACATTAGCTCAAGTCTAATGAACAATAGTTGTGAATATATATAGATTACACTGAATTATTGAATGCCCGGTTCTTATTTCTGCTAAAAAGCCATTGGTACAACTTATCTACAACAATACCCAATAAAGGATACCATATTCAACCTGATTAGCACCCTCTACTAAGTAATTAGCATGGTTATTTCTAAAAATTTCAGTTGATTTGGAGATTGAATTTCGTTGCTGGCCAGGAAAAACCTCCTATGTGATTTTAGGCCCTGAACATGTTTAAAACAAAACTGCTGACAGGTTACATAGGAGATTTTGCTTTAAACATACATGTTCAGGGGCCAATGACACTTTTTGAGTTTTTTTCTGCCCAACGGCGATTTGTAAGTTATACATAATTGCATGTTTTACATTGCCCCATATACATGATATAGGCCACTGTTTTGTAATTTCCCTCAAGTGCCTGCTAACAGACAGAAAATACATATTGGATGTTAAACAACCAATTTTGAAAGAAAGTTTATGCACACAATTAAACATCATGTAGTCCTATTTGAATGCCATGTGCAACAAGTGTTAGTGCCGTGCCCAACTGCATGTATGCCATTGTTTAAGTTGGCAAGACTCAACTTTGTCTGGAAGTCCAACTGTAATTGGGGTTTGGACTATACTTTAGCATTTCTAAAGTATGAATCAAAATCAAAATTGAAAAATGTTGACATTAGACTCATTCCTCATGAATGAGGTAATATTTCATGCTGTTTAGTGTTAACTACACAATTTGAGTATGATTATGTATCTACATCCAAAATTTGACATTTGAATATCTGCAAATTTGCTTTTTTATAAAGTTGAAAAACAAATCATTATTTAATTCTATCTAATGAATTCACAACATTAAGCATTTAAATACAATACTGGTAATAAATAATAATAAAACCTGGACAATTTGCTTGACATAACACAACAAAATCCAGCTATAGTACATTGAATTATGGGAAAACCATGTTAATGTTGAATGCCAAACAATCAACATTGGATAAAACACTGGCCAATAATCCATTCATAATTATGTCTACCACTGCACAGTCTACTTATTGTTTAGATAAGAGCCTGGGGTCCATTTCACTTAACTTTTACCCTTTGTAACTCAAGTAATCGTTCGTTAAGTTTCAAATACCCAATACTAGACGTAACTTTATGAAGAGTCCCTGTAGTAAATCTCTACTTACTACGGGTACTGTTCGTAATTGTTTAAATAGGGCCTGGGGTCCATTTCACTAAACTTTTACCCTTCGTAACTCAAGTAACCGTTCGTAAAGTTACAAATACCCAATACTAGACGTAACCTTATGAAGAGTCCCTGTAGTAAATCCCTCCTTACGAAGGGTACCGTTCGTAAATAAGTTTAGTGAAATGGAACTTGTCGTAAGTTAGGAACGATTTTGAGACTTACCAAGCTTTGTTAAGTTTAGTGAAATGGACCCCTGGCCTTCATGTACACAATTTGAGCCTGTTAGAAACAGATTGCTCTTTTAGCATGATAACAGTGACCATCATCTATAAAGCATTCTCTTTGTATTTTGCCAAGCAATTTATAACCAAGGCTCATTAAAGCACCACAAACAAGCTTGAAATTATACTGACCATGTGCCATGACTTGTGACTGCACTACTACTAGCTCATCTACACATTGTGCATAATAATTCTACACAATGCCTGACCTTTTCATGTGGACCTTTTACTGCTACAACTGTGATGAGATAATACACCCTGGATACACACACAAATCGCTCTTTTTCAAATTCCATCCTATCAGGTCTATGCATATCCCAAATTGGTCTAAAAACTCACTGAAATTGATTAAAGACTCAAGTCTCTAATACACTCAGCCAAGGCCAGAGTATTATTCAACCTTTAAGCTTAGCTACTAGAAGTTCCATCACATATGTATAACCATCCACCACAAATACCTAAAGTCATAAAATACATTTTGATTTCCAGTGCAAAATGTGCATGAAGGGCCAATTCATATAATGTGCATGAAAGTGTCAAGTTCAACAAACCATAACTCCGCCTCTGGATATCGTTTGTACATGTAGTCAAATGATATATCATTTTAAAGCTTATGACAAAACTGACCGGGCTGACTTATACCTTTACGAAAGGTTCATAATGGATAGTCACCTAGAAACAATCACTTGCCATGAATAAATGAGTGACTCCATATTAGAGAAGGAAATCAAACAGCACACAACACATCAGCCATAACAGTACATAACATCACTTAACACAGTAAATCTAACATTGTTATTACACAAGAAAACTAATTAACAATGATAAAATCATCAAGAGACATTCTACATTAAAAATTATTAGTTACAAAATAATGTCAAAGATAAACTATGCTGTGAAGAAATCATCCATGATAAATTAATAAATTAATTTTGATAGGTCTTGGCATGACTGCTCTTTTGACTGCTCCCAAATTAATATTTAACCCACAAGGAAACTATAGAACAAAGAGAGAAAGAGAACAAGAAAGAGAGAAAGAGCTTTCACACTGTACTTTCTTGTTGAGTCATAACACACTTATGGGCTGACCAGCTGGGGCACTATGCAGACCCCTTACTACTCTTCTTTGGCAGTGCAAAATTGTGCATGGAAAGTTCAGATTACTAGTTTAGAAGATACTGTGAAACTAGTCCAAACTTGATTAGAGCATTTACAGATATTTTGATTTTTTCTCTTTTTGTTACGTTATGGCCTGGCAAGCTTGTTTATTTTGACACTATACCATTTTTGTTTAAATTCCTCTGCTCTTGAAATAAAGTGTCATTTCTCACAATTTGTTCACATATTATTTGCTAAATTAAGCTAAGTAATATGATGAGGTTTTAATCAAGCAAGCATGTCTTATAACCTAAGCATTCTTTATTTCAGAAATATCTTATACACATAATCAATAGAATGCAAAGTTGAAGGTGTCAGCATAATTATGCACACAAACATAACAAATTTGAGTAGGTAGTACTATGATTTCCCCTGACATAACACTTATCTTATTTTTCCAATTAACAAGAATACAAGTACTTCAAGAAGCAAATGCCATTTCATTATTTGTGCAATTATCCCTAGGGTGTATTTGGCAATTCAAAGCGCATCATCCCGCAATACAAAGTTTGCTTATGAATTTCTTTTTAATGAAGCAGCCAAATATAATGTAGGTCTGAGACATCTCAGATGTAGGTGAATAGCATAATGGAAACTATTTTGGTAAGTGAATGGTTAAGGTAGGAGAAACTTTTCCAATCCATAACTTCATAATTTGTATATGCAAACTTTGTGTTGCAGAATGATGCGCTTGGAATTGCCCATTTCACTACCATTAATTACAGCACATCGTAAGTCCTTATACCCTAGCTTTGGTTTGAGGATTTAGGAGGTGGGGATAGTATTGTTCTTTTTTTTGTGGCAGCTAAAAAGATCACTGACAAAGTTTAATAATAGATTGAAAAGTTGCAGTTGTTGAGAGCAGCAGTTACATGATAAAAATTGGGATTAGCAATTTTCTCTGGTTACTTCTGTAAACCATGACAACCAAGACAGCAGGGCTGCCTTTAAGACCAGCTAGTAATTCAAGGTAGGCAGAATAAAAACAACAACAATACTATACCAGCGACGTAACTCCTGGAACGGAGGCTACTTAAACCCATTGTTAGGCTAAATCCATCAAACAGTTCCATAGGATTGGTATGTTAGAGTTGCGATGGACTTGGACTTGCGTTGTGTTGTCATAAATGTATAGTGAAATGTACCCTGTGCTTTGTAATATTACAACTTTTGATTTCCTCTTTCTTTATGAAGAATGGAATGGACTATTCCAGTTGAAATCTACACACCTCCTATGGAAGACATGACCTTAATCTCCACACATGGGGTGTATATTTTAAATGGAGTCACCCATTCAGCTAACCCTATTTGAAATTCACACTCCCTGTGTGGAAGATTAAGGTCAATTAATGTCTATGTACACTTGCAGAGTGCACAAGTGTAAACTTTTTCAACTGGAAAAGCCCACAATGCCAAATCATAAAATATAAGGTTTTTTTTCTGATGATATGAACAAAATAGAATTCAAGGGCTTAGAACCAGTAAATGCCATGTTCTTTTCTGGAATGTTAGACACATGCAATTCTGGTTTTAAGCCTTTTAATATAGTACATTCCAGGCTTATATTTCAGAACTGTAAAACTCACAGCATTCTATCTAAAATTAAATCTTAGTTCCTTTGAAACAGTTAGTATACATCAAATAATAATCCATGAAGTTAGAACTAAAGTCAGGCCATGAAACTTATTCTCCAAATTTATGTATAAGCAAAGCTTGTTTGGCAATAAAACACAAATATATCACAAAGACGAAATATTTGACTTAGCGTCAATTTGGTTCTATTAAGATGACACTTTTCATCTTTACTTAGTTACCATGACAACACACTTGGTATTACTACACACTCAATGTTATATTGTGGATATCATTGACAGGAATCTTGGAGTCCACCTGTTCCCCGGCAACACGGAAAGTGACATCGGTATTGTACGGTACGTTGACTGATCCAAGAGTAGAGCCTACTAGCCAGCTGGTGCTATTACGCTTGTACATGTTCACAGTTACCTGATGAAAAATGAAAAGTGGCTTTGTTGTCATCATATGGCTTTGACAACATATACAATGCAATTTCAATTAAGTTAGCAACTAGTTTCAATAATACTGTTTATTTGGAAACTTAAACCTAGGAAGAAAGGAAGGAAGGAAAAAAGGAAGGAAGGAAAAAAGGAAGGAAGAAAGAAGAACCCTCGGGCAGTGGAGTAGATTTCTTTTTGACATCATGGGGGGGATGGCATTGGAATAATTTCTTGGAAGTGAATCCAGCGTCTTTTGGCCACAGAATAAGTTTATGATACAAATGTGTACGAAGCGCCAAATTTTTTTTGTCATATTGATGCTAAACTGGTAAAAGGTGGTGCAAAAGTGGAATAAAATTGTGTGAAGCATGCAAAAATTTAGGCTAAAATGGCCAAATATGAGATTAATTTGGTCAGAAACCCACATACAGGCATTAGGCATTGATGGGTTACCTGAATGGGTGACTCCATTTGAAATCTACACCCCCTATGTGGAAGATTAAGATCATGTTTTAACAGAAGGTGTATTGGATTTCAAATGGAATAGTATAATTTACCTGTGGTGAATATCCTAACACAGCCCAAACTGACGACACTGTGGCATTTCTTTGATGTTTGAAATCTAATCTGGCAGTATCATCACGGTTGGGTGATATATGGGGACAACTCTTGAAATCACCTATAATGTTAAGTACAAATACGTAAACATGATTAGTTGATTCTTGTATTTAGTCTTTGGAGGCAAATTTACTTAAACATTCATATATGTGACCAGTTCCGACAAAACCAGGAACAAGTCGCATTTTTGACATTTCATGATTTGAATACAATTGTAAGCACGCGACAATAAGCTTCAAAATTATACCAAAATGATTTATATAGCATCAATACTTTTCAAGATATGAATAATTTTGTAAATGATACCTTGATATTTTTACAAAAGATTTCAATGTTTTTACAGAAAAAGTGGACCTTTTGTTAATTTTTGTTTCCAAAAAGGGTGGATTTTAATGTTTTTTTACAGAGCAAATTAACTGACTTTTTTGAATTGGCATTTTTTTTTAATGTGTTGCCCCGGGTGTGTTGCACCTGCACCCTTCTGGCTCAGGATTGACTGAAGACTCAAAGCTATGCTTTAGAAGAGGCTACACTCTACATTTAATTCTTGTTATTATTGTAATGAATATCTACCCAAATATATACAAGATCATATCTTTCTTGATCCTTGTTTGGGCCAACTGACAATCATTCCACTGGAATCCACTCCCTGATCAATATCCAATTATTTGCTTCAATTTTCCAGATTGGCCAAATACAGTATTTTCCACATTATTATCAAATATTGCAAATAAATTTCTCTAAATGTATCATTTCATTCTCCTTACCTATAAGTTGTCTACCACCATTTAGTTGCAATACATCCCATGTTCCTATGGTACATAAGCCTTGTCTTGCACTCTCAATTGCACTGTAAGAAAGTTGACCTGGGGGTGAAAATATCACATGAAAAAAGGGTTTATGTTACATCAGTAGCATATAGCCAGTGGGGTCACCACCAGTCATCATGGTCCATTGTTACATGTACATCACAGGGCAATGGTAATTAAATGATGATCCCAAAGAGCTCTGACAGGTGGTATAAACAACTGTTGAAAATCTGCCTTTTGCTTCTACCTTTGGGCCTGCTTCAGTCCAAAATTAACTTAATTATGACCCATATAAGCATTAATATTGTTTTTGTGCGCATTTGTAGGTATTTGTTCTAGTGAAGTTATCATTTGAAATTTTAGCCTGCATGTTAACCCAGCCCACTGGAAGCTATGGGAGGGGAGCAATCACTGGCATTGCAAGCTTCATGATACTTGACTTATCCCCTGCCCCAACAGCACACCATTACACCTGGGTGGGGGTGAGGCAAATAGGTCAAGCATTTTGCCCAATTGCATATAACACGCTGGTGCTACAGGGATTTGAACCCATAACAAATATAACACATAATTACATACCTGTTATAAATGAAGGTATCATTGAATTGGCAACACTCCATGCTAAACCCTTCTCAAATGACTCCAAAAATTTGAGCAGATGTTCCTGTCCTATCACCTCCTTAGTTGATTTCAGTTTATCACACAACTGCACATTACTATTCATAAACACAACCCTAGGATGGAAATATTTCTCAGCAAGGCAGGATTCATTTCTCAACAGATGATTTCTTAGCAACTGTGCTTTCTGTTGTATTCCAATCAGAACATTGTCATGTACTTGGTCATAGTGTAAAGTCACATCTTTCTCTTTGTTAATGTCTTTTTTGCCGTGTACCCATGATTTGCCATCATGGCTAACAGCTACTCTTCCAGACCAGTTTTTTACCTCAATTGCATAAATACCATATTCTGAAAGATAAGAAAATGAAGACAAATTTATAGCCGATTTAGATTTTAGCAGCAAAGACTAAATATTGACCAATATTCTTTTTAAAACCCTGATCCAGGATTTGTAAAATGGTCCAAAATACTGGGGGCTGAGGACCTGTTAGGGCCAAAATATTGTCACACTTAATTGTGCTGATTTTGTAAGATTTACACAAAATGGGAGGGGGCTGGAACCCCCTAAAACACCCACAGGATCCGCTAACTGTTTATGATGAGCGCAATTATTTCACAAATTTTTAAAGACCAGCATGCTTTTTTGAAGGGAATTAGTTTTGTAGATCCATACATTCAATTCTATTTCCAAACTTATACTTTTGCTTGAATTTGCGAAAAGTGTCTCTGCACAAAATTTGTGAAATTAACTAATGATTTTGCAGTTTTGCCTAAAGTAATCTGTGCAAAACAAGATCCTGCAAATTTTACTTAAGTAAAAATTTAAATGAAAAAAAACAACAACTCAAATTTGACACAGCAACTCACCTGATAAAACAACCACGTCTATTTCATACTTGCGTGTCCGAAATCCATCAGGTACCCTGAGACCTTGGTACACATACCCATTAGGCACACCATGTTTTCTCAAGAGTTCTACCAGTTGTTGTTCAGCTTCTCTGCCTGCTTTCACTGACTCATCTTCAGCATGATGTGTAGGGGCACTTGCCTGTTGTGCCTGAACCAAACGATTTCCTATCCCCAGCATGATTTTGCCTAAAAAACATATTTTTGGGGAGTTTTACAAAATGTGTACTACAAGAACGTACATAACAATAAATTCTGTTAACAAGTACGCAAATTTATATAGTTCTGAGAAAATGTAGGCCACATTTCATTGAATAAAGAATACCATGGATCAGATACTTCATTCTCTTGTTTGAAATTGTGCTGTTAAATTTATGTTGATAGTCTGGCATTGAATTTCCTTACGAGTTACATTGAGGCCTTTCGCTAGAAAAAAATAACATTCGATTTAAATTGTTAAAATTAAATCCACTTTTAAATAGCAATTTTTTGGCTATATGGGCATCAGGTGACATTTCACAGCTATATTACCTGCGACATGGGCTAATTCATT
This sequence comes from Amphiura filiformis, assembly GCF_039555335.1. NCBI lineage: Eukaryota > Metazoa > Echinodermata > Ophiuroidea > Amphilepidida > Amphiuridae > Amphiura > Amphiura filiformis. The sequence continues at coordinate 66,568,106 of NC_092631.1, read as the reverse complement.
TGGCAGCCCTGGTCATTCCACTGATGAAGGTTGGACTAAATTAGCAACATCTGAAAATTACGGAGGTACATTTAGCCCTAGAACTCTGGCTATTTAGTATCCGTTTTTACTTCTACTAGGGCCAGAGGCACTTACGTTAAAAAATTTGTTGAGCATGCTTGGACGATCCAGTACAAAAGTTAAAAGCATTTTAATGCGTGATCGAACCAATACAAATGTGTCAGGTCGCTAAAAAACATGATAAAACCCACTTGAGAACACACAATCGCCGGCCATTTCTAAAGATACATTTTACTCAATCGCTTTTGCAGAAAACTGAATCGCACACAAAAAAGCCATGCATGATCAGTGTACTAAATTGCCGTTGTATTTGCATGCTGTGTATGCGCATGATTCGCTGTTTTTCAAAAGCGACAGATAGGCCTATTATATTTGACACTCTGTTGGTCAACGTTCACTAAAATTACACACATAAACTTGTGCAGTTGTAAATGACAATGATTCAGTCTGATGATGAGTAACCATGAGTATAAACACAGCTTTATACAATTTATTTTACATAGGCACAAAAGACCGTGTTCATGTACTGTTACTCAGCCAAACATGGCAGAGTAGGCACCTAGGTTTCATTATCATTGAGGTATAGGACTTTTTATTTTTTCGGAGAAGAGCAGGTAGGGCAAGTACTTGATTATATTTCTACATGTTCATACTACATACTCTGACAATTTTAGAAAATTCGCACGAGTCCGTTTTTTTTAAATCACATTTTTGTTCTTAAAATGGGGGTTATAGCGCCCTCAACGGGCACTCTCTCCATAGGGCTACATGTAAAGACCAGTTATAGACAAATGGCCCTAAAATAAAACGGACTCGTGCGAATTTCCTCAAATTTTGCATATGATGTATATTTAACATCTGGAATGTAATGCAAGTGATGTCGTTGCTGCTCTTCTAAATTCATTTTTAAAATGTCCGCCCCAGACCAAGGTGTAGGACCCGGATGTCCTACCTTCACAATGTTATACCTTTACAACAAGCACAGAGATACGAAAAGCGAATGTCTAGGTACATTTGTAAATATATTCATGCTAAAAATTATTGATTCACTTATCTTGAAGTTAAATTCAAGCACAGAAATTCATATTGGTTGGACTCAAGAGAGTATTGATAGAAGCCAAGCTTTGAAGTTTTAAATCAAATTTTAAGAAATCAAAGTTTGAATCAAAGTCATCATCTATATCTATATGAAGTCCTGAATAAAGATCACTTGCAAAAGAGAAATAAAGTATTGTTTTTTGATATATAAAGATAAACGCATGATTTATAGATAAATAGAACAAAGGGTTTATTATTCTATTATTGTGATAGGTCATCGACATAACTAGCCGATCATGCAGAGTGATCGTGCAATTCGATTTGACGTTGTTGTTATTGTGTGACGCAATATTTTACATCCAATTTGACACTGAATTCTTACCATTCCATGCAGTCTCACTTCAAATCAAGTCAGTTGGTTGATCCTTACTATCATTTTACACCTTGTCACGTTTGTCTCACGTCACTATGTCCTTTTTTTGATGCAAAATTAAACAAAAATAGCATTTCGCAAAGCCAAAACAAAGGCGACCGGGCAATGCAAAGCAGCTGTCTGATGTAAACAAAAACAATGTTTCTAGAGTTTGTGAAAATCCGTCCAAGTTTTCACTTAAAGCAAACAAACCATCTTTTAAAATTCTATATCAACATGTTACGGTCCAAATCTTACTTACAAAATAATGCATTGCTGTACTTTACATTAAAAGTAAACACTAGTGAAATTATATTTGATTTGGAAAATTTCTACCAGATAAAACACTGGAAAAAAATGACGTCATCGCGGAAATCCATAATTAGGTCAAAGGTCATTATTTACCAAGTTGCGCGAAACCGCGAAACGTGAATGTGAAATTCGAATTCTTTTACTGTAAATTGTTAATGCGTGAGCGTAACCAGAACTGTAACGGCAGTATATTGTGTGTAGATTGTTACCTAGAGAGTCTCCTCAGCGTAAGAATACCTTTCAAGTATTGTGAGGTAAACGAATTAGCCTAGATCTAAACAAAAGTTTTAAGCTTACCTAAAATAAATCATCATGATTCACCTGTCAGATATGCATCATGTGCATGGCATTTTGTTCACTATCATGCATGCATGCTGCTGATGCTGTTATAATATTTTACAAATTAAATGTACTGCTATTAAACCTATACGACGCAACTTATTTTTAGCATGGATTTTCTATTGTCCACATAATTTTACATTAAGGCTAATGAAAGTTGACTCCCAGTTTCCCATGTACCCGACTCCGGTCAGAAAAAAATGCCGATCAAATATTTCATTATTTTCCATTATTTCATTATTTCACATTTTCAAGTTTTTAAGAAAAAAGGATAGTTTTAATGTCATCTTTCACGTCCGACACGTATTTTAAGCACACTTTTACGCCGACCCTGACCGGCCCGAATAGTCTTTGCAAGCGCTGGGTTAAACTACGGGTAAAATGGCGATATCGTAGAGCGCATTTACTGGAGACTAGCAATTCCCTGCATCTAAGTTTCTCCTACCACTAAATGGATAGACCGAACACAAAGAGAGGCAGCCAAATTCGCGGGAACCAGCGTATGAACAAATATGAAAGCATTTCTACCGTGCACTATGTAGCGCGCTATATATAGACAACTTCAAAATAAATAAAATAAATAAAATTTGAAGTCAAATTTATTCTGCTTATCTTACAAATATATGTATTTAATAAAATAAACTTATAAATAAAATGATTTATTTGTCAATTTCTTGCATGGTTGTTTTATGTGCAAGTAGACAAACTAATTTCCGTATAAATATTGCTTCCAAAGATGTGCTAGTGGAGAGTAAGTTTGGTTTGTAAAAAGTAGTGTGCAATAGAACACACAGACACATTGTATTTATATGGAAAAGTGGTTCTCCAAAGACTATCATGGACTTCTGGTGCTTTCATATGTTGCACAACCTATAGGTTAATTTGAAGATTCCAAAGAAGATGTGCTTAATTAAAATTTGTTTTGAAGACTAAGTTGGTAAAATATTTGAGTGAAGCATGGTCATTAGGCCTACTAGGCCCCTATACTTTATTATTTTATTTGGGCCTCAAAACATAGCATTCCGTAATTAACTTTGCACTGATAATGAAAGTTTGAAAATAATGAATAATGAATAATGAAACAGTCACCTACCCAGTCATGAAAAACTATGTAACGGGAAACTGGGGATCAACTTTCATTAGCCTAATATTAGACTTTATTATTTTTTTTTATATACACACATCACAGGTCATGCAGGTAGGCATGTTCATAAAATTTTGAAAATTAATAAATGCATCTAAAATTGCTTTCATTAAAAAGAGAATCATTTAACTTAAAAAATGAGGCCTAGGGGTCAATCATGTACATACATGTAGGCCTATAATTGGCAATGTTATGAGGAAAAGTATGCTCGCCTGAATGTCCCAAGGCCCGGGAAGGCCAAATTGTGTGTCACAGCATTATCAATGGCTTCCTATGTCATAACATGTGTATCTGTATCTGTAGCAATACTGCTCAACGCTTCAGGTGAAGCCAGACGAACAGGAAATGGTTGTGCACATGCGGAATGCTATTTATTGTAGTTGCTTTAGGTGGTTGGTTGCTTGATTCTTGAATTCTTTTGAGTCTTGTAGTTGTATCGTGGTGATGTGGTAGGGAGGGTAGTTTGTTCCAGTCTTGTACTGTCCTTGGCCAGAACGAGTACTTGTAGCAGTCCTTATTTGCTGTTATAATTTCATATGAGTTCTGATGGGAGTGCCTAGAAGGACGTTGGACCGGCAGAAGGAGGTCGTCGACCAGTAGGGGCAGGAGACCCTCTCTAGCCTTGTGGAGGTTAACCTATTGGCTGTTCTACGATCTTTAAGAGAACACCAATCCAGCTCCTTCAGCATGTTAGTGACACTACTAGTTCTTTTGTGGTCATTCATAACAAAGCGCGCTCTTGTGACGCTGCACCATCTCAATTTTGTTACTTAGGTCCTTTTGGTGGGGGTCCCACACTGAACTGGCATAATATATTCAATGTGGGGACGTACAAGTGACATGTAGGCATTTTGTTTGATTTGTTTGGTGCAAGAGTATAAGTTCCTTCTAACAAATCCTAATTGTCTGTTTGCAGATGATGTGTTGCGGTTGATGTGATTTGACCATGAAAGATTGTTGGAAATCTCAACTCCTACAGGGATGGCATTTTGTCTCTTCTAAAATGCTGTCTCCTAGTTTGTAATCAAACATTTTAGTGGAACGTGCATGGGTGATCCTCATGACGAAACATTTTTGGATGTTGAAATGTAATTGCCAATCATTCTGCCATTTGACAAGTGTGTTTAAGTCATCCTGGAGTTGAACATGGTCATGAGTGTGAGATATTTGCCTATAGATAACACAATCATCGGCAAAGAGCCGGACTTCAGACTGTATGTTTTGTGGCAAGTCATTGATATATATGAGGAATAGCAAAGGTCCTAGCACCGTGCCCTGGGGAACGCCAGATAACACATCTGTCCAAGCAGTGTTCACCCCGACAACGACCCTCTGCTTACGGTGCTTAAGGAAGTTTGCTATCCATGTATGAATGTTATTGCGAATGCCATAGTGTTGTAATTTAAGGAGAAGGCGATTGTGTGGTACCGTATCAAATGCCTTGCTAAAATCCATAATTACAAGATCAGTTTGTTGTCTGTTATTTAGTGAAAGGGCCAGGTCATGAGTTGTTAATAAAAGTTGTGATTCGCATGAGTGGTTGCGTCTGAAGCCATGTTGTTTTGTGGTGAGAACAGAATGTTTATCAAAATGATGCATGATGTGTGAATGGATGACATGTTCTAAGACCTTGCAACATATGGCTGTGAGAGAGACGGGCCTATAGTTCGAGGCAGCTGTTCGGTCTCCTTTCTTGAAAATCGGGCTAATATTGGCACTAAGCCAATCAGACGGTAGTTCGCCAGACTCTAAGGATCTTTCAAAAATCAAACATAATGCCGGGGCTATCTCCTCAGCTGCAACCTTGAGTATATAGGCAGGAATACCATCAGGCCCTGGGGCTTTGTGAATCTTGATGTTCTGTAAGAGTTTAATGATGCCCTCTCGTGAAATTTGAATGTCTGGTATTGTGGGATAATTACTAGGTCCTAATGTTGGTAATGTGTCATCTTCATTGGTAAAAACAGATTTGAATTGGTCATTGAGAATGTTAGCCTTGTCATGGTTGTCAGATTCCAGAACACCTGAGTTTGATCTCAGGGTAGATATGCCAACAGAGTCGGTCTTCAAATTCTTCATGAAGGACCAGAACTTTTTGCTGGAATCTAGACAAACAGAGTTGATAAACTCTCTGTGAGCCTTCCTCGTAGCTTTCTGAGTGGCCTTGCGCAAATCATGGAAGCGATCAAGAAATTCCTGGTCCCCAACTTTCTGTTTATGGTTAAACGCACGCTGTTTCTTTTTCAGCTGTCTCATTTATTCCTCCCTATCCAAGGGGTCAGATTGCGCTTGCTGACCATGCGAGTCGGAATGTGGGAATCCATGGAATTCTTGACCGCCTTCTCAAAATCAGCCCATAGGTCACTCACAGAGCACGATGATGGATCACTAGAAGTCAGAGTATCACTAAACTGCTTGAGATCATTTCTGATAGCACTGACGTCAGCTTTCTGATATAAAAAGACCTTTCTAGGCTTGGTTTTGATCACCTTGGGCTTAGAGCTGACTATGATCATGGGGATACCGTCATGATCACTCAACCCTGGGATAAGTGAAAACCTTTCAACCAGGGTTGGATTGTTGGTGAAAAATAGGTCAAGGATGTTTTTGCCTCGAGTAGGTTTAGTGACCATTTGCTCAAGGCCAAAGTCTGCAGCAATCTCAAGCATGTGTTTGGAAAGTCCAACATACTGGGAATTAGGGGTGACACTCTGAGAATCCCAGTCGACTCCGGGAAGATTAAAATCGCCAGCAAGCCAGATATGGCTACGATTAGATCTTTTGATCTTGCTGAGCGAATCCCTAAGTTGGTCCAAATACTCAGTGGTGTTACCAAATTGGTGCGATCGATAAAAAGCACCAACAATGATCTGTTTCATCCCTTGGACTGAGATAGAAATCCAGACAACTTCACAGTTTGAATCGAGATCAATTCTGTGAGTGGCGATGAGGTCGTTCTTAACTGCAATCAGAACTCCCCCTCTAACAGCAGAACCAAAGTCACTGTCTTTTCTGACTATTTGGTACTGTGGTGGGAACAATTCACTACTATTAATGGAGCAATCCACATGGGTTTCTGTCCCTATGATGACATCAGGGTTATTGGTGTCTATGCAACAAGCCAATTCAGAAATCTTGCCCGTGATACCTTGAAAGTTGATGACTAACACTTTCAGGTTACTACGCTTAGCTGGCCTGTTATTATTGCCAGGAGTAGTACGATTAATATGAACACCACTGGTCGCTCTAGGCGAGGATGCCGCCAGAGGAGGGCTTTTTGGCCCAGAGCTATTACAACTAGCGTGGCTAGTGTTGGTTTCTAAATCAGAATCGGTTGACAAAATTGAATATGAGTTGGACACGGTGACATTAGATGTACTAAAGAATGAGTCAGTAAAGTTTGGCAGTCCACACTTAATACAAATCCAGGAGACGCTGCAATTGGCAAGTGCTTCATAAACTGACAGGTCCATGTTCAGGCAATCCGAATGCCACCATTCCATGCACCCGTCGCACCCTAGCGCACGCTGCTTCCATTTAACCGCTTTGCTGCAGATCATACATGGGAATTTTGGTGTGTAGGGACCTGGATTGGGATGTAAGTCACCTGCACGTCACGAGCATCAGTATGGAAATATAACACAAGGTGATCTTCCACGGCCGATTACAACTCGTATCCTCAAAGATTGGGGTCCTGTGTTGCTTAGGACTCCCCAATAGGGCCGGAAGTGGTCAAAATAATTCTGACTAACTAAACTGATCTCATTTGACATTGAGGGTTGATACTGAAGAGTATCAGGCATATGTTCCATCCAGGTTTGGTGGATCTGTAAGCCAGATCCAACAACGAATAATAAAGAGACGAGAACAATGTCAAGTCTCATGATGCGAGCGGGGAGTTTTCACAGCAGCATAAGAGATTTAGGCTGATGAAAACTAGCGTCGGGGATAACTACGCTCACGCAATCTTTTAAAGCAGGACTAGAACGTGTAGTGATGACACTACAAAGTCAACCAAAATTTGGCGCAAGCGTGGTGTACCTGACAAGCTTTACCCTCGGCTTCGAGCACAAAATATTTTTAAAATAATAAATACACAATATATAATATACAATGGTATGCATAGATAGTAACACAAGAGCCCAAATAAGGCAAGGCAAATCAATCATGCGCGCGTGCAATTATCGTACAATAAGAGCGCTTGCAAATATGAAATGCAATGAATGTCACAAGAAATATGCAATTAGCACGCAATTGAGCAATATAAATATGATACAAAAATATATGGCACTATGACAACGCCGATGGCAATGCATACATGTATGATAATACAGTATACAATGTAGTTCAACTAGCAATCAGTGTCACTAGAAATATGCAATTACATGTAGCACGCAATTGAGCAAATATAAATATGATACAAACATATATATTTAAATGGCAATGACAACGCCGTTGGCGATGTATATATAACAAAATAATACAGTATACAATGCAAAACATGTAAGCCTGTCTGGCAAATGACAGGTAGGATAATATCAAAATTCATACAATCCAACTTACAATCAATGGAGCACTAGCGCAAGATTTTGATCGCATAAATTTTGTGTGCGTCGACATACGCACAGCAATGAAGTATGGTACAAAATTACATAAATATCAAAGAACAATAATGACAATGCTGTTGGCGATGTTTACATATATTATATAAATACAGCAAACAAATATATACATGAGATAACAAGCAAGCAAATGCCAATGTGGATCATAATAATTCAAAATCCACAAATTTGCTATAATATTTTAAGCTAGCACTAACACAATTGGCGTGCGCACGCTCAAGACTATATATATACAAAGCAATTATCAATAAATAAGCAAAATACAATCAATATATACGGGTATGCATAATGAAGATGCAATGTAAACAATACAGGGCCATACATTCATGCATTCGACAACATGAAGAGGCATGTAAACATGAGCATGAAAATGCTCAAAACAAGGCATATGAGAGGGACAACCTAACCCCACCGGTAGAGTATCTCACAACTACCGTCCCGCGGTCCAAGGCACTACTGGTCTAGCCAGCCATAACTACGCAATTGGGTTCAGTTAGACGAAGGAACCCCTCGTTGACAGAGTGACTGCACAGTGTGTAGATTGTACCTTGATGTCAAAATGGCCGCTACTGGGTCGGCGAAATACTAAACTTCAACACAAAATTTGAGGAAAATAAAGTCTTAAAGCAACCAACAAACCACACTATATCGCTCAGTAGATGTCAAAGAGCAATATCTGGAGAGAGTTTATGGTGGATGGAAAACATAAACTAGGGATTCTGATGGATAAAAATCCCCCGACCTCCAGGTCTGCAAAAAAGCAACTACCGTCGACGCATGCGCACCAACGTGTGTATGTATTTTATGGCTAAATTTTTCCACGAAGGGCCATTTTACAAAACTTTCGCAAATGTTTCATGAAATGTGGCTTTCATTACTTGATAGTATCAAATATTATTCAAATGCAGATTTTCTAAAAATCATGCAGGTTGGAGTTTTGAGGGTCAAAATCAAAATTTTCTTCATTTTCCTATTGGATTACACAGTTAAGACAGGATCTTGGATCATAAGTAAGCTTAATGAAGCCCGCCCTCACATGTTCAAAATGTGATCATGTCTAACACAGGCCTGTACATGTATGTACATGCACATGTATGCATGCATGTATATTTCGCACAATTGTTATATATACAGCTATCGTTTCTATCCTTTCTTTAAAATTACTAATTAGGTATACCAGTATGCGATCATTCTTACGGTCTTACCTGAGTTAACTTCATGAACGTACATGTAATCGTCAGCCAAAAATAAGATGGCGATCTTGATTCTTGTTCGACGGTCGCCATTTTAGAATTTTGGTCGCATGTTATAAGTTGGGTATGCAAAAAGGGTGGAGGGATTACACTTTTCTGAAAATTCCGTAACCCTATATCCTACAGCAGTGACTGATACCTCATTTTAAGCCTAATTTCATACTCTTTCAGTCTCCTGAAGCATATAATTATACATCATTCAGTAAAAAAATCACATCAGTTGAAATGAAAAATGCCAGGGGTGGAGGAGCAGGCGGATGTGGAGCAGGCGGATGTGGGAGTGTGCAATAGGGCATATGTGAACATTCACATGTCAGCATGTCAAAACTACTGGTTACTTTTTTAAATCTAGTGAGGGTATGATGTATTGACAGCTCTGAATTTGTACAACTAAAACAATTACTGACTACTTAAGGTGTACTACACCCCCTGATAAATTTTGTGACTAATTTTGCATTTTTCTCAAATAAGTAACTCCACACTGGTAACAAAAGTTATATGTAGGCCTATATTATATAGGGGCACGGAATCCAATTACTTCACTGAAATTTCAGTGATTCAAGACAAGGGGTTCATTATATGTTAAGAAATGAGGTACATTCTAGCGGTACCTCTTTTCTTATAATAAATAACGTACCGCTTGTCTTGAGTCACTGAAATTCCAGTGTAGTAACTGGATTCCTTACCCCTATAATATACATAACTTTTGTTACCAGTGTGCAGGGTCTTAGCTAGCCACCCGTCTGGCCGTCATTTCAGACGGCCAGTTTGCTCCTGGGACGGGCAAAATTAATGCCTCTGACAGATGCTATATTATAAATTGTATGTTTTGAGAAGCTAATTGCCCTTTTAGTAGACCCAATTTGTAGAACAAGGCCATATCAGCACATATTTGAACTCTTTGAACCCCCAATGGGCTATAGATGTCTGGTAAATGTTTTAAAGGTCAAATTAGGACAGGCAATTTTATTCAAATGACGGGCAACCCTCAATTTCTAGCTAAGACCCTGCCAGTGTGATATTATTTTTTGAGAAAAATGCAAAAATACTCACAAATGTATCAAGGGGTGTAGTACCACCTTAAAGGGTTATATGTTCCATTTTTTTCATTTTTAATGAAACCATAGTTGAATTTCAGTATTTTTAGCAATATGCTAATGTACATTCCTCTTCTTGATATTCATTTCCTCAAATAGAATAACCATCTCGCTAATTACTCGTAAAAAGGTCATTGATCTCCACAACATAATTAACATACGTACAATTATTTTAAATAGTTCATTTCAAGCATTAATGTATTGAGAATATATCCTCCAAATCTGATGACATTCTTGCATAAAATTTTACAGTCATTTTTGTAATTGAGGTCCGATTTGAGAAAAATGCATTTGAAAATTGAGATTTACATAGACGCCTGTGTATTAATTAATTAGTAATTAAGCATTATCTCAAAAATTAAGCATGTGCTAAGGTTAAAAGTGGTGGTAATTGTTAGAGGTTTTCAATATATACAACATATAAAAAAATACATTTTTTGTCATTTTTGACCATGTAATGGAAATTGTACCCAACTTATGACATGCGACCTTTCATTATCCGCAGGCACAGTAAAGTTTACGCCAATTACGGCCATGCAGATTGATAATTGTTTTTAGGAATTAGATCGAGGTAGAAACAGTTCCTAAACGCATGCAAATAACAAGGTTAAGTCAAAATGATATATTTGATTGCAAAGTTATGAACTTTTTATGTCAATGTGAATGTTCTAGTAATTTTTGCTCCTTTTAATTTTCCCTAAAATGTACTCTGATTGGATCAGATTGTGTCACAATTGCTCTGTATTTTTTGTTCATTTTAATTTAGAATGGAAGAGGATGGTGTATTGTTCCAACGCCCTGCATCAAAGTATGAGAATCTCTCCTCCAGGTTTCTGCTGAAAGAGCGCAACTTCCAACGTCAGTATGCACATCTTTATTCCGAAAGATTGAAGGTTATGTTCCCTCTTCTCAGAGATGCTGCAAAGAAAAAATGGGGTGAGTGTGGAATTTGATCATTAATGGTACATTTCATTCTGATTTTGACTAAGGTCTGGAGTATGAAACAAAATTCCTTACTAATGTTGGACATTATTTTCATTAGGCCGTTCACAATTGATTCTTAGTTTCCTGTTTCATGGTTGAAAACAAGGGATGCGGTGACTCTTAATTATTAATTATCTATTATTTTCTTTACTTTTAAAAAAACAAGTTGTCGCAACCTACATCAATCCGTTTCGACTAGGAACATGCATTTAATTATTTTACAACTATGTTTGATTTTATACATAAGTAATGGTACAGTTATGTTCTTTGTTTATTCATCATTATAGTTGATATGATCAAAGTCAGAAAGTAGTAAATGGAAGTCATTAAAAGTTACTTTAAAAGAGAAAATCCACAATATAAATAAAATAATTAAATATTTTGCAATTCTCTATTTTGGATGCGGGCGGGAAACAGGAAACTAAGAATCAATTGTAAAGGGCCTTGGTTTTACACTTGCCTTAAGTGGGTACTACACCCCTGCCCAATTATGTGCCTATTTTTGCATTTTTCTCAAAAATTATAGCACATTGGGGACAAGTAAGATATGTATATTATAGGGGCAAGGACTACAACTACTGCACTGGAAATTTTATTTCAGCACAGACAACAGTTGTAGAGTTACAGTCAAAAATGAGGGAGAACCAATATTTGATCAATAAATCAATAACTACTTGCTTTGAGTTGCTGAATTTTCAGTACAGTAGTTGTAGTCCTTGCCCCTATAATATACATATCTTACTTGTCACCAATATGCTATAATTTTTGAGAAAAATGCAAAAATAGGCACAAAATTGGCTAGGGGTGTAGTACCCCCTTAAGTATCACAGTGTAAGCCAGGTCTGTTGGCTAGAGGAGCATGACCTGATATTGAAACAAATAAAGCTGGCACACAAGATAAATGATATGGTATTCCCTCAATTTTTACGCTTGAATATGCCATATTTCAATAGTACCTACATGTAGATGAACAAAATTCATTGTGCATGTTTAATGAAAAATATTTCAGAAATATTTACCCTAATTGTTGATGTAACACCCAAATACATGCAAAGTCATGGGGAAATAAGAACCATAGTTTGTTGTTTGTCTCTTCCCCAGGCATTGAGTTTTAAGGCGTGCGAGTGCGATTCGCACGCGCCGCACGCCTGAAAATGCGCCGAGGGTGCGATTTTTCATGACGCCTAAAAAAAAAAAAAAATTTTTTTTTTTTTTTTTTTTTTCTTTTTTGGATTTAGAATGTCCCTGGAACTTAAGAATGTCCCTGAAAAAATTTTTAGAAAAAAAAAAAAAAATTACAAAAAGATTTAAAAAAATTATTAATTCATGTTCAAAATAGGCAAATTTATAATTGATGTTCACATTGCAACCTATTTATGATGTAAAGAAGCATACAAAACAAATGCATTTGAAAATCATTCATAGATTATTATGTGAACATAAGTTACTGAATTTGCCTATTTTAAACAAGAATTTATAATTTTTTTAAATCTTTTGTAATTTTTTTGTATTTTTTATTAAATTAATTACAAATGACACTAGCAATTAGTCCAAGGTCCAGGGACATTCTAAATCCAGGGGGAATATAAAAATGTAAAAAAACAAAATTAAAAAATTACGGTAGATTGTGATATGAACACAATATACAACTTTGCCCTTCCAACTTGTAAAATAATTTTTTCTTGTTATTGTATTTTTTTCAATTAACCACGAATGATACAAGCAAAGTTATCACCAAAGCAAATTTACAGCTAAAAGACATCTTTGCAGAATGCACCGTTCATTACCCCAGAGCTTAACCGTGGCCAATTAAAAAAAGTACATGTAGTCACAATATTGCTAAGTTTTAACTGAAAATGAAATCATAGTCATACACCAGTTTTGAAAAAAGCACACCTTGATTTATTTAGGTGTGCGATTTGCAGCACACCTAAGAGCACACCTCGGGTTATCCAGGCGTGCGATTTACAGCACACCTGTCACTTTGCAAAACTCAATGCCTGCTTCCCTAGATCCCTAATATATGTGACCCATTCCGACAAAACCAGGAACAAGTCACATTTTTTACATTTCATGATTTGAATAAAGATGTAAGCACAGGACAATAAACTTCAAAATGATACCAAAATTATATACATAGCATCAATACTTTTCAAGAAGTACTTTCAAGGATTTGAAAGTCCACTCAGTCCCAAGGTCAAATACCATGAAATTAAGAATTCCAAAATTTGATTTTTTTTATGGGAATACCATCTTTAAAGGCCTATAACTCAAAAACATGCTTGGCGACTTGTTCCGAGTTTTGTTGGAGCTGGTCACATATTTAAAAAGGGGGAACCTGTTGGTATGTGATAAAGACATTTATAATAAGCTATTGATTGTTGTTCTAATTTAATCCAGGTAACAAAGTGAACCTAAAGAAACTGTTTGAAATGACATCTGGGGAGAAGTGCTGTGTTATAGGGACTCTGTTTAAAAGAATGGAACTTAAGCCAAATATACTCAAGGAAATCAGCAAAGATGTAAGTACAATTGTCTTTCAGTACTAAATTTGATTAAGTCCTTGTTAATGTTTGTAGCAATATACGTAGTAGATAGCTATGTCACATCCATTGGGTGTTTTAAACGGTAGAGGGAAGCCATCAATGTGTACTAGCGTTCATTACCATACACCAAAACAGGTATACCTTACCAAGATACTGCACTGCATGGTGATTGCATTATAAGGTAGTTCTCTCCAAATGCAACTTTTACTCTGTTGATCTTGAAATGCAACAATTGCATTTTGTCCTCCATTTATGCATTGTATGACGTGTAACATGCTTCCATACACTCTTAGAACCACAACAATAATGCACTTGTGCGACTTTAGGGTCTAGATGCTTTTTATGACATATTGTGCTCAAATTTACCACTTTACTAAATTTTTCATCTGCAGCTCAACTTGGTCCCTCAGCCACCAAGAAGGAAGTATGTATCCGACTCTGATGAACTTATACTAGAAGATGATTTACAGAGGATTGTATTGGTTGGGGACATTGATGTACACAAATCAATTACAGGTATGTATCTGACTCAGTATGACTCTTGAAAAAAGTCAAATCTTTGTGCAATTATGTCTAACAAAGAGACGCAACTACTGGTACTGGTATACATTGTACATGTATAAGGCCATACCAATTTAATTATTTGTTTCAAATATTATTGCTCTTCAGAAATAGAAATGGGAAATGCAGGTTTATTTTTCTGTCCATGTTATACAGGTGTGGTGATAGCTGTGTATGGTCAAGAAAGGGATGATGGTAAATTTGAAGTGGATGATTACTGCTTGACATATTTACCAACACAGGCACCAGCAGCGCCACTTGAAGAAGACAGGTATGTATGTGTCACAGTGTGCTTGACGTAAAGTACTCGTGTGTCTTTGTGCTTTCTGTACAGGGTACATCCCGTTAGTCCGAAATACTGTCAATCCAAAGTCCGAACCACTGTCAGTTCGAATTTTTAGAATTTTTTTAGAGTTCCTTACCCTAACCCTAAACCTAACCCTAAAAATTTGGACTGACGGTGGTTCGGACTGACGGTGGTTCGGACTGACGGTGGTTCGGACTGACGGTGGTTCGGACTGACGGTGGTTCGGACTGAAGGTGGTTCGGACTGACAGTGGTTCAGACTGACGGTGTTTTGGACTGACTGGGAGACCCTGCTGTACATTACAAATGTGTCACAGTGTGCTTGATGTTAAGTACTCTTGTGTCTTTGTGCTTGCTGTACAGGGTACATCCCGTTAGTCCGAAACACTGTCAATCCAAAGTCCGAACCACTGTCAGTTCGAATTTTTGTTTTAATGTTCCTAACCCTAAAGCTAACCCTAACCCTAAAAATTTGGACTGACGGTGGTTCGGACTGACGGTGGTTTGGACTGACGGTGGTTCGGACTGACGGTGGTTTGGACTGACGATGTTTCGGACTGACTGGGAGACCCTGCTGTACATTACAAATGTGTCACAGTGTGCTTGAAGTAAAGTGCTCTTGTGTCTTTGTGCTTGCTGTACAGGGTACATCCCGTCAGTCCGAAACACCATCAGTCCGAAGTCCAACCACTGTCAGTTCGAATTTTTGTTTTAATGTTCCTAACCCTAAAGCTAACCCTAACCCTAAAAGTTTGGACTGACGGTGGTTCGGACTGACGGTGGTTTGGACTGACGATGTTTCGGACTGACTGGGAGACCCTGCTGTACATTACAAATGTGTCACAGTGTGCTTGAAGTAATGTGCTCTTGTGTCTTTGTGCTTGCTGTACAGGGTACATCCCGTCAGTCTGAAACACCATCAGTCCGAAGTCCGAACCACTGTCAGTTCGAATTTTTAGAGTTCCTAACCCTAAACCTAACCCTAACCCTAAAAATTTGGACTGACGGTGTTTTGGACTGACTGGGAGACCCTGCTGTACATTACAAATATGCACTAATAAGATGTCTTTCATGGATTGCTCTGTGGTTTTTATCTTAATCTCTTGTGTCAGGAAAGGAGACTGTGTTACTATGGAATAATTAAAACAGTTGAATTCCAAAATCATTCAGGGTGAAGTAAAATAGAATCTAGCCCACTACAGTTCTAATATTTCTCATGGCGGTAACAAACATGATGGAAATAAAATTATCTTGGAGAAAATGGTTGTTTTAGTCATAAATGGTAGTTTAGAATGATGGTTCACGGTGCATTGTGGCTCCATTCCTCTATTTCAGATACATTGTCCTGATGTCTGGACTAGGCATAGGAGAAGATGGGCACCATCTAATGAACCTCCAACTACTAGTAGACTTAATCACAGGCCAGTTGGGGACTGCAGAAGAACAAGAGAAATTCTCTAAGGTTATACGGGTAATTGTGGCTGGCAATAGTCTAAGCGCAGAAACACAACAGAAGGATATACTTAACACTGTAAGTTTGAGTTCTAAAACTATTCTTTTTTAATTCATGAAATTGTTATGTCTTTGAGGGTTTGGGTTTGTACATAGCGTAATACAAACCTCATTTGTTATACAAACCTCATATGTGACAGTCCACCACAAATGAGCCCAGAAGTCAGCCCTTCATCAAATTGAGATATTTACAGATTTGGAAAGATCATACTTGAAGCTTCAAAATAATAACCAACTTTGTATGATATCCTGAAATGAAGTTATGTTGAAATCTCCAAAATGTGCCTTACAACAGAGTGCAACACTGAGAAAACTGCACTTAAAGTTATCATAATTCTATTATTTCTTTTGAAACCAGCTCCATAAAATGTATAATTTTAAGTATTTGTTTGTTTTTGTATAGCCATGTAACTTTGCAGCTGTGTAAAAGAAGTATGAAATATTTCAAATCTGTGAAAATCATATTTTTCTTAAAATATGACATTTTTGGATACTGTAGCTCAAAATCACAATTTCCGACTTCTGGGCTCATTTGTGGTGGATGGTCACATATGTTATGCAAAGAACTGCTTCATTGCTGCTTTTATTCTATTATGTGTAAGGCATCTCATAATATAGTAATATACATGTTGGTATTTGAACAATATTAATGTTGATTTCAATGATTTTACAGGCCAAGTACTTAACAAGAAAAACCAAAGCGAGTACAGTGGACGCAGTGAGAGGGTTAGATGACATCCTGGTTCAGCTTGCTGTAAGTATTATTCATGCAGAGGCTTATCAAGTTATGTACTGTATTTTTAAGTCAAATGTGGGTGCTCTAATATGGTGTATTCTACCTGACGTGGAGGGCTATCACCGAAATATCTGATTCCAATTTTAAAGTTAGAAACGGTTTGGATATTATTAGAAGCAAATAACTGTATATCACAATGGCCCATACAACAGTACTGCCATGGGGGATGAGGCCACACATTTTTGGTAAATATCTATACCATCTAAAGGGAAACCTATATCTGAAGTTACAATTTTACTGGGGTTATGACTAAAATACAAGCTTTCTTCATATTATGCTAAAATCAAAAATAATGTGGTTATGTGGGTGGATGAGGTGAGGTTGCCAATTGGTTGTCAATTGGTCACCAACCTAACTTTCAATTATTATTGAAATCTTTAAATAAAATATCATCAGACATTTTCAGCTTTCTCAGACATGTGGCTGTTATTGGTAAGTGCAAAGTTGTGACACGGTGTAGGAAAACGCAGTTCTGTACCACATGGGCTAGGGGAATTTTTTTGACAAGATCAATTGTTGTAGAAATTTTAGCTACTTTTGTTCTAAAAAACTGACAGGGTGTCAACACATGTACATAATGTATGTTGTCCTTTTGTTAAATAGTTATTGTAGTTGCATTATTGTAAATGTCTGCAATTTATACCTCCCCCTCAGAGTTCAGTCCCTGTTGATGTGATGCCTGGTGAATATGACCCAGGTCACAGCTGTCTTCCTCAGCAACCATTACATAAGTGTATGTTTCCTCAAGCTACTATCTATCCCACAATGCATTCTGTCACCAATCCATATGAAGCCAGTATTGATGGAATCAGGTAAGGGTAGTTGAAATTGGACCAGTTCTTTGTCTATGAATTCACTAAGACAGGCTTTTAAATGCATGTCTTGAGAGCAATTGATAATTTACAGATATTATTCATATTTTAATGTATTATAGTCATGGAATTAGCTAAAAATTGAACTTTAATTTTGTGGAGGTTGTCCTGGTTCTTCAACCAGGAGACAATTTCTGTGAAAAAATGTCTCCTGCTCTTATTTAGAGCGATGGTAAGAAGTCATGTATGATGGTCTGCATCACATTTTTTTAATTTTCTTTTTTCTCAGGATACTAGGTACATCAGGTCAGAATGTGACAGACATCTTCCATTTCACATCATTTGAAGACCATATGGAGATCTTGGAGACAACATTGAAAGCAGGTCACCTGGCACCCACTGCACCAGATACACTGTGTAAGTAATGTTAGCCGAGATATCTTTTATTTCATATCATATGATGTGAAAATACTTTATGGTCCAAGAAACAAAATACTTTATGGTTCAAGAAACAAAATACATATATGTAATAATGTAACCTGTTACCATAAAACCAGGATTTTTTAATGTAGCAGTAAAAAGATTGTATTAAATCAGCTTAAAATAACACCAAAGTTGTTTTTGTACCATGTATGTAGTTTCAGTACCTCAAGACTCATTTAAAATTAGTATCATTTCAATTTTGAGAAATAAATCCATGAATTTGTCCAATTATGCAGCACTGAATGGGGAGAAACAAAAACAAGGGATATTTAAAAAACACAGAGAACCCCAAAATCTGCATATTAGGTGCAGGGTTGTAGCTAGGATAGTTTTAGTGGTGGGCTGCATTTAATGAAAATCTTGCATATGTGGCATTTTTTGACAAAATGGACCGAATTCTTGACTGATCCAATAAAATTGTGCAATTTTGGCCTCTGAGTGGTGGGCTCCAGTGCTAAAATTGCAGCTGAGTGGTGGGCTCCAAAACTGCCGCTCACCACCGCCCACTGTAGCTACATCCCTGATTAGGTGGCAAGTACGGTATCAAAATGTTCAGAGTAAATGGGCTATCCCAGTTGAAATAATAACACCCGCTATGGAAGATATGACCTTAATCTTCCACACAGGGGGTGTAGATTGCAAATGGACTCGCCCATTCAGTTAATACCATTTGAAGTTAACACTCCATGTGTGCCATGGTTATGTCTTCCATAGGGGATGTATGGATTTCAACTGGAATAGCCTAACATATTCATAAGTTTAATAACTTCCAAGAAATAGCCCGTCTTTCATGTATTTTATAATGTTCCTTTTTAATATTCTCCATTGTCATGTAACATGTAATCATTCTGTTTTGTATCTCATCAATTACAGCATGTTACCCATACTATGACAAAGATCCACTGATAATATCAGATTGTCCAACCATCTACTTTGCTGGAAACCAACCCAAGTTTCAGAGCAGGTTATGGAAAGGTATGTAAAACTTATCTCAACATAAAGTCATAATGTCAGGTTAGCAATTTACCAGAAAATACCAGGTGGTGAGCGCAATGCATTCTCTAAATTCAGTAAATTTCCTTTGTCAGCCCTGTAATAGAATGGGATTATTTTAAAATTTTAAAACGCTTAAAATATCACAAACAAGTAGGCCTATGTTAGTAAATAATATTAATACAAGCTAAAACCGTTGGGGTTCGATAATGAACCCTACAAAACAAACCTTCAAATGAATTAAATACAGTAAAATTTGATTATTAATGGGTGAGAGTGCCGAAATTCGCTGTGTTGGTTAGGCTCCGATCACTCTGTGTAAATTGAACGGCGCGTACCAGTGATCACGGCAGCTGCGAAATTCAGACTAGATTTACTTCCGTGTTCCGATTGTATGGAAAGTGCCATACGGCTGAACAGTTTTGCCGTCTCTCTCTATCATGTCACCCGCCACCTGGAAAATACTAGTATTTCCTGCCTGGTAAGAAATACTAGATGTACCGTTGGAAAAACATGTGCTATAGAAGGCAGTGCAAATACAGTACATACTTACATGTATGCAGCACAACCAGATGAATAACATTATCTTGTATATTGGTATGTTTGTATTAGGGTTCTAGCAAGTTGTGTTAGTTTAACGGTGGGAAAAGTGTAATACAATTGATGACTTACGATTTCAAATTCATTTTAATTGAATTTAATTATTAAAAAAGTAGACTTTCTGGTGTTATTTTACTTTGGCCTCCAAAATGAAATGAAATAATGAGGGATTAGTGCCAGAAGGCCCTATCTGCAAAAGCTGCCATATAGACATTTGACAATTTCTTGCATTCTATTGTGTACACATCTAAATATAATGACACCTGGCAGCTATTGCAGATAGGACCTTCTTGCACTTATCCCTCAAAATCAAATTCAAGTAGAACTTGTCTCACAAAGACATCTTAACATTGGTAGTTTCTTCAAGGTGAGAGTTGTGCATGAAAGATTTACTTAAGATATTCATTGTTTTCTCCTTGTCTTTTTTCAGGTGATTCAGAACAACAAGTACTGCTAGTGACGATACCCAAGTTTATAGACACCCAGGCGTGTGTCATGGTGAATTTACGGACATTAGACTGCCAACCTCTTGTTTTCTCAAGTCAATTGACATCAACTAATGGTGAAGCATAGAATTGATATATCCCAGATGAAATAATAATAGGTTAAAAACTGCATTGTTTGTTGTTCCAGAATAGTCCTTCAAGAATGACCCACGGCTATGTGGGGGGGGGGGGCTCGGCGAAGCCGAACAACGAGGCCGAAGGCCGAGTAGCGAGGCCGAGGGGGGCTTGGCGAAGCCGAACAACGAGGCCGAAGGTCAACATGCTCAATACTAGTATACATTGTAGTTTTAAACTTCTCAAGCCGAGAGTCATTCTTGAAGGACTATTCCAGAAATGAGATAAATCAATGCATGTATGCTAAGCATCAACATTCTGTGCAATTACATTCATTTGACTTAGTTCTGGAGCAACAAGTAATGAAAGTAGTTGTAACCCAATTAATAGACAACAAAGAAATAACAACATTTTATAGCAAAATATTCTATAAAAATGTTATAAGCAATAGAAAGGCATTCATCTCGAAGGAAAATGACCCAACAAGAGAGGCTTTCACTATAGGTCTGATGTGAATCCATAACAAGTTTCCAACCAGGCCTGATGTCCTACTTTCTGTTACTCCAAATTTCCTGCACTTTTATTTATTTTCAACCCGTTTGGGTCTTTATATTATAGCCCAAAATCGCACACTTCTTCAGAAAGTCAATTCAGGCCACTGTTCAATGTATCGAAAAAGTTACCAAGGTTTCATTAGCAGTGGCTCTGACACTTTAAATGCTTGATATTTTTTTCAGTCCCACTGTACCACTTGAAACCTTGTTGCTGGAAAATTAATCAATCTTATGTGATGCATATACTTTCATAAACACTGCGCATCCCAGCATCACATAATTTTTGTAAAACATTTTACACATATAATGATGTATATTCATACGTAGCGGTAAACGTAAATAGAAAGCAAAACTAAACTATCACGCTACTCAAATTTGGTGCACTCACCAGTGAAAGCGCTCCAGTGAGTGTACCAAATGGCCAAATTTAAGTAGTGTAGAAGTTTAATTTTGCTTTCCATTATAAATATGTTTGTGTTATAGTCGAAACATTTTAATAACATTGGGGATTATATAGATGGGAATTTGGTACTGAACCATAATAGTGTACACATGCATGGTCAACTTGATTTCAAAGTACCCTCCCTAAGCAAGTTTTGGGTCTCTTTGCTTAAACAACCCTAAACAAAGATATGGAGCCACATTTGATCCCCTATACAAGTTTGAACCATAATATAACCCTTTAAAACATGGACCTCTTGGGAGATCAGTACTTATGCATTGAAAGAGCTTACCAGAATAAAGATAGATTGAATGAAAAATTCACATTCACCAAAACACCCTTTTCACATATGTTTGGTGACTTTGGTCACACTTGTGTACACAAATATAGCCGTGTTCTGGGTTCAATGCGATTTCACTGATGATGCAGTTCTATGCAAACCATTGCAATACTCGTACAAACCAAAAAGATCAATGACCTCTAGTTTTGTTAGAAGGCTGCCCCCCCCTCGCTCCCTGCCTAAAACATAATCATGAAATGTTGACAATTACTTTTTTGTATTGACACTTTACCCTTCCTTTTTACAAACCTTTGACTTCCTCCCCTATAATGAAACTATAGTGGGAATTCCAATTGAATGAACGCAGCATTCAATAGCGTGACGATTTTTTGCGTACACTGCGCGATGTACGCCAGCGTGTGTGACTGTGCGTGAGTAACGCTGAAGTGAATCTAACCATGGCAACACACTCGTGATTGGTTAGCATTGTATCTAAGGTTATGCGTTCGCGTTGTAGTTTGAAATACGCGATATATGATCACGGTTGGATCGAGTACAACTGTTGAAAGCTGCGTTCATTCAATTGGAATTCCCACTATAGTTTGTTTATAAGATATCATTGATCTGTCTGTTTCCTAAGTTGCCAGCTAAGATAGCCTTTGTCTGAATCATTTGGGGAGTTAGCTGTTGATATGGTGTAAGGGGTCTTCATTACATTTATTTATGTAGCTGTGATGTGTCCAGACAGTCCCCTATTAGAATTCTTTAATAGATATTTTATCATGTATTCAGATTAATGTGATTTCAACAAACTGGTGAATACTATTCATACTACAAACTAGTAAACTACAAAAGTGTGATTCACCAAGTGCAGAAATTAAAACGGCAGTGTCATTATAGTTTAAATACCACCAATTCTCTATTACACAAGTTTTCAATGGAAAAATATGTAATTTCAAACATGATTTTCTCATACTTGGAACTCTCACAGGAAAAAGATATTATTATCAATTAAAAGTAGATGGTTGAGACACCAAATGACCAAAATTTCAACATACAATGACCTGAGACTTTCCTTGTTTTCAACCAGATGTGTTTAAACCCCACACATTTACAGATTACAGTGCTTCCTTCTTTTTTGGGACCTGAGAAAAACACATCAATAGAGTCGAAAAATTGATGTCCACCAGATGAATTAAAATAATGATTATAAAACATAAAATTACTGACTCAAGAAAGGTATACAGACTATAATAGCTTGGTATGCTTCAGTGATTTCAAAGTATCTTTTTCAGATGTGTACGAGAAAGTAGTCCCTCTTTTTTTCAAATATTGCCCAAAATTAGTGGTATTTAACCTGTAATTCATAAGGACCCGTTTCTAGTTATATGTGATTTGTCAGTATGCGGCGATCATGATGATATATGCTTTAAGTAAAGGTTGTCAGCAAGCATTAATTAACACGTTGCTTTTTGCATCTGAACTCTTTTTCTGTTTCATCATTATTTGTGAAAATCTTTTGTACTTTTGATACTGTAAAGTAAGCTTTTAGCCTTTATTATATTTTATGAAATATTTTCATTTTATTTGGTATGAAAAAAGTTACTAACTGTGAAGAGGTTTGCTAAGAACTTCATGGTGTGTGTAGGATGTCAAAGCTCCCATGACGTCAGTGCTTTTACGCAAATACCGCAACTAGCAAAATATGCACCTTCGTCATAATTGCACAATATCTGTAGTAATCCAATACAATTAAAATCCAATATATAGTTTTGTATTCTCTGAACATGAAAAAGAATATGAAGTAAACAACACTAGAACGTGAATCTGTTGCTTTATTATGCTTTGTGTCAAGTCTTGTTTCTTGTACTAATAATAATAATAATAATAGCGACAAGGCACATATCCACTCAATTAAGAGCGCTCAAGGCACTAAAACAAAAAACAAAAACAAACAAGACAAAGAAAACTGGAACTAAATTAAGAAACATAACTTAAGAATTAGAGAATGTCTCTGACATAAGATGAGTTTTTAACAACTTTTTAAACACAGTAACATTTTTAGCAGTTCTAATATAAATAGGCAGTTCATTCCATAGACGTGGAGCTGCGATTGCAAATGATCTGTCACCCCATGTGCGGTTGGATTTTCTTTCTTGTAGAAGTTGCATGTTTCCAGATCGAAGCGTCACGGTTGGGAACATAATGTGAAAGGAGTTCAGATAAATATGACGGAGCAATATCATTAATACATTTATATACAATCAACATAAGTTTAAAAACAATTCTTTGTGTGACAGGAAGCCAATGCAGTTCCTTTAGGATTGGCGTGATATGGCAATATTTTCTGGTGAAAGTAAGAATTGACGGCAGTGTTTTGAATTTTCTGAAGGCGATAGAGTTGGTTTGCTGGTAATCCATAAAGAAGTGCATTGTTGTTATCCAAGCGAGAAGAGATGAATGAGTGAATAATTTGTTCAGTAGCATCGCGACTTAGGTATTTATGGATCCGGCTGATGTTACGTAGTTGAAGCGCTGAACAACGAATGACATTAGAGATATGAGGTTGCATGGTCATGTGAGTGTCAAAAAATGCACCTAAATTGCGTGCTTTGGAAGATAAGGCAATTGCAGAGTCACCGATGCAAACATTTTCAATGTTGATTTTAGAGAGCTGTTGGTGGGATCCGAACAGAAGAAATTCTGTTTTATCATCATTTAACTTCAAGAAGTTTGATTTCATCCAATTACGGATTTCACTGATACAGATTTCAAGAGAAGCAATTGCAGAATTAGCACTATGTTGAGAAGATTCAAATGATAAATAAAGTTATGCGTGTCGTCCGCATAAAACATGATAATTCAATTGATGGCGAAGAATGATATCCCGTACAGGGTAGGTGTAAATGGTAAACCACTGAGGTCCAAGTACAGAGCCTTGAGGCACAGAATAATCAAGAATGGTAGAATGAGAAGTAGCATCGCCAATGCGAACATATTGCGGCCTATTTGTAAGATATGATTTACACCAGTCCAGGGCAAGATCTTGAATGCCAAGATAATAGTGAAGACGGAAAGAAGAATATTATGGTCAACAGTGTCAAATGCAGCACTTAAATCGAGAAGAATCAAAGCTGTGATTTGGCCATTGTCAAGTGATGTGAGAATGTCATTATTAACTCGAAGGAGCGCAGTTTCTGTTCCGTGGTAGTGTTTATAAGCTGATTGATAGGGATCTGATAGGGAAAATTTATTGATATGGTTTGAAATTCTGTTGGAAACAATTCTTTCAATTGTCTTTCCAAGAAATTTGAGATTGGATATAGGTCGGTAGTTTTTGAAGATTTCTTTATCCAAAGTAGGTTTTTTAATAAGAGGACGAACATAAGCAGTTTTTTGACTTTGTGGAAAAATTCCTGTAAGAAGCGATTTGTTGACAATGTCAGTAATATATGGCACAAAAATATCAATGTTGTCCTTAATTAGAGATGTAGGTAGAGGATCTAATTCACATGATTTCGATGGCGATTTCATGATGACTTTTCTAACCTCATCACAATCAGTGGGTGCGAAATAATTCAATTTTTGTACAGACGAGCATGGATTTGATGTAGCACATATAGGTTTGATAATGAATGTTTTCCGAATGGTTTCTATCTTCTCACGGAAAAAATCAGCAAATTTGATTGCAAGTGATTCATCAGAATCAGAAGACGGTAACACAGTTATTTTAGATTTTTGAAGAAGTCTGTCAATGACATTGAACAGTTTCTTTTGATCACCCGCACTTTCACTAACTTGTGAAGAATAATATTTCACTTTTGCATTTTGGATCATGTTTTTCACCAGGGCACGTTGATTTTGATATTCCAGCCTGTAAACTTCAAGTTTCCCATTATTGCGCCACTTACGTTCAAGCTGACGCCGTTTCTTCCTGGCTGCGCGAATATCATCATTAAACCATGGAGATTCAGTGCAAAGTTTGACGGCACATTTATTTTCGCTATTTTTCTGTTCCAAGCTGCTACCGCAAAAATAACAATGCACAAATTTATTCCTTTTGTGTACAGCTCAACTTGGAATTGTAAATATTTAAACAAGCGAAACGGTTCAAAATTGGCAAATTAATCATGTTAAAATGTCCACTTTTACAGTATTGTCAACTCTAGCCTTTGTCTTGGATTTAACTTAGTCAGGTTCCCATACTCTTAAAGCAAGAGGCTATTCAAGTTGAAATTCATACCCCCTATGTAAGACACAACCTTTTAAGATTAAAATCTTCCACACAGGCGGTCACAGTTGTTTGATTTGATCATTTATTAATTTTTCTAATAAAACATTCATAATGTTCAATTCTAGATACAGATATATTTTTTAGCTAATTTTAACAGATTTTCATTTCTATATAAAATTATTCATCTGTTTCTGGTTTTATTTTTATTTGTGTGTAAATTGACTAATTGAGGGAGCTATTACATATATTTTAAATTTAAAATTAGCCAGATAATATGGTTATTGCTTACATTTCATGATAAAAAATTTTTTTGAAAATTTACTTGCCATTTGTTAATCTTTTTCTGATCTTCTAATATCATTATAAAAGTGTCTACCCCTTGTAGAGATGCAAGCAAGATTTAAAATAAATAACCACCATCATTGTTCACTATTATGATAAAATGCCATGCCATCAAACAACTGTGGTAACCCCATTTGAAATTCACACTCCCTGTATAACACAAGCAACCTGACTAGTACTGTGGAAGATATATCGGGGTTTTTTTCCATAGGTATATGAATTTCAACTGGAAGAGCCAGATACTGATTGTAACATTTTCATAAATAATAAATGTTCCCTCCCATGTTAGTTTTTTTATTGCTATTTCATTCTAGCACATATTATCTTCCCTGTGCCCACCCCCCCCCCCCCATCAACACAAAATTGGTAACCATGAGAGTTACTAATCTTTCAAAAAAACCCCTTTGCAATGATTTTTCATCAAATTTAACCCCTTTTTCATGCAAAATCAAGGACAAAATTTGGCCAAATTCAATGACAAGAATTTAAAACATCCCTTTTCACCAATGACACTAAATATTGACATAAAATTACCGGATTTCCCAATTACCTTTTTTCCAGATTTTACAGACAGTGCAAATCAATTTTGCTGATTTCGCGGTCAAATTTTGCAGATAGTGCAAATTATTAAAATACCCCCTATTTTGCCAATTGTCCTCGCTACTGGTAACAAAATTGCACCTTTTCTGTGTTATTTGGTAACTCTCATGGTTACCAACTTTTGTGCAGACTGCTCTGCATTCCCTTTTTGATAAACAATCTATACCATTTCATGCATAAAACACAACATATCCCCAGTGACTGCCTTGCCCAGAGAAAAATGGGACTGCACTAATTGGAAAATGACCTTGTGACCAGTGGCATAGCTGGGATTTTTTCCAGGGGGGGTGGGCAAGCCTGTATGGGGCGGGGGCCCAAATCCACCAAACAAAAATGGGGGTAGGCAGGCCCATATGCAGGGTGGGTGCGAGGGGTGCGATGTCCCCCCCCCCCCCAATTTGGACAAGCATACAAGAAGTCCCAAAATCGCGTACGGTATCGAGCAAAAAAAATCATTTTGGGAAGAAAGTCCACTTTTCACAAAATCGGCCCCCCTTGGAAAAAAAAAAAAAAGTCCACTTAAAAAAAATCTGCACCCCCCAAATGAAATCCTGCATACAGGCCTGAGGGTAGGTGTGGGTGGTGCGACGCACCCCCATCAAAAAGAAAGTGTACTTTCAGAGTAAAAATATCAAAGAAAAATTAAACAAGAAATGTCTTTAAAAAGACAACGCCATGGATGAAGATCATGTTTCATAATTTTGCATTGCAAGTAGGCCTACCGGTACTTGGAAAGCTAGTAAATTTGAATGTTTGGCACAACTAACCGGGTGCGAAATATTGGCATTTATTGGTAAATACCACCAATGACATACTAGGAAATACTCAAAATTTTCATGTCCAAAGCTGAATTGGAAAATGTGTGCTAAATAGGTCTAGGCCTACATTTAATTCATACTTGTAACAAACGGCTCAATTGAAATCACATCCTCTGAGTTTTACAACAATCCAACAATCTATATTCAGATAACCTTAAGAATGTTTGCTGCTTAATTAAGAGATTTCATATCAACCACATTTCATGACAATCCAATTATCTATTATCAGTAACTGTTAACCTTGATATTGGAGCATGGTAATTAATTTAATAATTTAGATATATTTATTCGCAATGTATAGTTTACTGGTAGTTACAATCACATCATAAGGCCACTAACAGTCAATTTTGAGTTTCCCGTCACATAATTTCTGAAAACAAGTGAGGTAACTTTTTCATTATTCATTATTTTTCTGCCTTTCATTATATGACTAACACGAATGTAAAATGTGTTGTTATTTGCCACTCACTCACTTTGAAGATGGGTGTTTAGCCCTAATGAGATTCAAAAGTATATTAAAAATAGTCACAATAATGAATTCAAATGAGGGTCAGAAAATGAAGTGAGGGCGGTGACGGGAAACTCAAAATCGACTTTCATTGGCCTAATCAAAAAGACTGATTACTCAATCCCAGGGATTCCCAAAGCCACTATCTACCCCAATTACTGGTATCCCCCCCCCCCCCCCACGACTAGTGTCACTCCCAACATCAATTAGTGTTGGTAGTAGTGCACTATTTATACCCAGCTCTGGTCAGATCAGGGAATGGTCAGATAATGCTCATTATTATTGTTTAATTAGTGGTCACACTTTACTTGTCAATGCTTGTTGACAGCTTATCAGTAGTCAGATCAGCAGGGGTGCAATTGTATCCTTTTTCATAGAGCAAAATTGTTCAAAATGTTCTAAAAACCTTATTTGTGAACGGATTTTAATCGTTATCAAAGCAAAATGTATGTTTAATATATTAATTATTTCATTAATAGCAATTTCATAAGTTTCCATCTATAAATAACCACAGAGCATTATCTGTTTACAAAATAAGTGTTTATTTTCAATTAGCCATCTTATCAGTAAAACTGGGAGGAGGCCAAATTATAGTCAAATCAATTAGTCATCTTATCAGTAAAACTGATAGGAGGCCAAATTATAGTCAAAAAACAGATTCTTTGTCTGGTAGTCCCGGCAACCCAGTCTATATGTGGCTCAGTTGTAAACATACACAACACAAACCGACTGTGAAGGAGCCTATATGCACATAAACAACTTTCTAGTACATGTATAATAAAATCCGTTTTTGAGTATAATAAAGCAAGTCATGCATTGGCAACATGAAGGAAATGCCTATTGCTAACTTGGTAAAATGCATACTCCTAGCCCAATCTTGTACATCATAGCACCCAGTTTGGGTTTGTAGTTTCGAAATGTTGCAATTAAACATTAGTTCTTTCAAATATGAAACGCTAAAACACAAATCTAGAACAAACGATCATTATATTTAGAAAGATATAGCAAACTTTCCATTATAGAGATTGGACCCAAGACCAAGTAGGCCTACACCCAAATTAGGTGACAATTCGGAATTAAGCCATGGCTGGAAAAAACAAAGGAAATAAGTGTAACTCATTTTGCAATACAGTGGCCCAAGAGGGAAAATGGTCAACTAGGTTATTACTTTTCAAAGAAATTGCGCGCTCCGCCCCTCCTCTCCCTCTCACCCTCTCTTTTTCCTCTCTCTCCCTCCTTTTTCCCTTGCACTAGGGGCGGGGCCCAAGGCAATTTTTGCCAGGGTGCAATTTCCCCCCTGCCCCCAGCAGCTACGCTACTGCTTGTGACCCACCATATCCAGTATTAGAGTGCATATAGTTCATTGTATATTCTAAATATGGTAGACCATTTTTCTTATGGATACCTTGGATCAGAACAGGATTGGTGGATTTTCCATGGTCAGAGAGATAACAAATTAAAAATGGTCTACTACGGTAGACTAACTTTTGTGTTGAGTTGGGCGGTCGTGTATATGCAGTCCGTTGATCATTAATGAGGTAGATTGATTCAATGTGTTTATGAACAAGGAGGGGGATTTTTATTTTTATACACAATGGTTTTGTCATATTTGGCAAGCCATATAGTTTTGGGCAAAATAAGCCCTTAGCGTTCACAAACCATAACAGAGACTGTTGCACAGGGAATGACCTTTTCACGTCGTGTTGGCAATGTTTACAAAGTTTAGCAGTAGGCCTGTATTATCAAAGCCATGATGATACGATGCGTGAAGAATGATCGAAGTAATTAATTAGTGTCACTGATAGATGCATAGCCTGACTCTTAAATCGGCTTGAAGAGGAACGAGTCACAGAATCGAGGGTTTGATTTATGGTAAGAAGAAGCTCCTGGTCATGCTGGTAAGCTTAAATTTTAAGC
This sequence comes from Amphiura filiformis, assembly GCF_039555335.1. Lineage (NCBI taxonomy): Eukaryota > Metazoa > Echinodermata > Ophiuroidea > Amphilepidida > Amphiuridae > Amphiura > Amphiura filiformis. The sequence goes on along the minus strand of NC_092631.1, from coordinate 66,537,981 downwards.
TTTATAATAATTATTATCATGATCATGATCAGCTCTTAGTTATAGGCGTGATCAGCTCTTACAGTCGTGGATTGATACAGAACGGCGTACACACAGCCAGGCGCAGCACCTACGCGAAGTGCGTATTGCGTGAATGACGCATGCTTTTGTGAATTTACGTGTGTATAAGTTGGAACTTTATTGACTCGCGCAGTAACAAAAACCGAATAATTCCTGCCTATTTTTTAAAAGGCCTCTAACACTCAATTTTGAGTTTCCCGTCACATAATTTCTGAAAACAAGTGAGGTAACTTTTTCATTATTCATTATTCATTATTTGTCTGCCTTTCATTATATGACCAACACACATGTAAATTCGCGTAAAATGTGTTTTTATTTGCTGCTCACTCACTTGAAGATGGATGTTTAGCCCAAATGAGATTCAAAAGTATATAAGAGTCTGCAAGGTTAATTGACAGCAAAATGTATGTTTTGATTTTGATTTTTCCACAAGAAATAAAGGGATATTCATAATTTTTTTTGCAAATATAATGTACCAGTTTCCATTGGTATTTTTTGGAAAATCACAATAATGAATTCAAGTGAGGGTCAGAAAATGAAGTGAGGGCGGGTGGCGGGAAACTCAAAATCGACTTTCCTTGGCCTTAAGAGCTGATCATAGTATATAGGTATGAAAGGTGAATTCAAATTTGCCATCAAACCGCTTCATTTTATATATCAAATTAAAGCGCTTGAGTAAAGAAAGCCACAACTGAAGGTCAAGTAAAGGGGTTGCAATTTGCAGGGTCGATCTGCATTAAGCAATTTTATTTGTGTAGCAAAAATGATCACCAAATTTGGGAGCGAATGCTTATGAATGGTATCGAAATTGCTACACATTGTGTAGCAAATTTTGTAGCAAATGATGAAAATTGTGTAGCATTTTGCTACTGCTACGCACTTATTGCGGACACTGACAATTTGTGACCCTACTTCTCATACCCGACTTTTCATACCCACCTGACCCGACTTTTTTCCGTTACAATAAATCTGTTTAAATATTTCAGTGAATACTAAATAAAGTGTAAACAAATTCTACCGAATTGACAAGGCTAAATCAGTGTAATTAGTGAAAAATCATGTTTTAGAAAATATATATAAACCTTGTTCGCCATAATCTCCAAACCAGTCTGTCACATTAAGGTGGTATTTAAGGCATTTAGGAAGTGCATCCCATCAAACACAAAAATGTTTTTAAAACGTTTTTTATAGGTTGTATTTTGGGTTTTGAATTAGGTAAAAATGTTTCGATAACATTAAAACGTTTTGTATGAAAACACACTACAATAATAGTTTTTAAATGTTTTCAAAGTGTTATTGTAAAATAAAAAATTTTTTTGCTAAATATTTTATCAACACTGAATAACATTACCGTATTCATCTGAGTATAGTCCCACGTTCGAGTATAATCCCCCACCCATTTTTAGAAAAATTCCAGAAATTGTAAAAAAAAAATAAAAAAATAGAATTTGAATGCATTTTGAAATCATTAAAACCCATTCAGTGATCCCACCGCAAGTGTAAAAAAAAAAATTAAATTGTTTATAAATTTTTTTAAAGTGAAGGATAAGTCATTCAAATTGTCATTTGGTATTTATGAAATGACAAATTTGGCAAAAAACGAAGAAAACAGCAGTACTGACGAAGTTGAAGCCCCATTCAAATACATGTAGCTAATTTAGATACTGTCAGTATCTAAATTACAGATTTGGGTAAAATGTCTTATTTTGTCTTTTAAAAATCCACGGCTTTCAGCTGAACCACTGGCAGGCTATGTTAGCACATCTACAATGTATGACAATATCAAAGGTACCAAAATCTGAATTTTGATGATTTTTACGATCGTCCGGATGAGCAAATCACTGACTTGGCCTTTAATAGAGTTTGACATGAATACAAATTATCAATTTTCATATTAAAATTATTTTTAGGTCAACCATGAATGATCCTAGCATTTAGGTCTAGGTCCAGGGAAACTCCAAAACCGAATAAATGAATAACTTAAAACTTGAAATTCGCGTATAATCCCACCCCCCAATTTTGAAAAATTTTCACCTAAAAAACGGGGTGGGACTATACTCGGACGATTATGGTATGTTTATAGAATATTTGCAGAAGCTTATCAAAAAATGTTTTTGAATGTTATGAAAACGTTTTATACCCTTTATTTAACCCGACATTTAAACATTTTCTGGCAACCTTTTCTAACCTTTACGAATGATGTTAAAAACGTTTTGTGTTTGCTGGGTCCATTGATCAGTGTAGGCTACTTTACCCTACTCAATTTGTATAAAACATGTTCAGAGCATTTACTAATTTCTAGAATATGCCTCAAATACCACCTTTATAGATAAATGCATGGTGATAAACTTTTTTATTGTCATTGCATTGAATTAGGTGCGTTTTGGGTCACTCATATTTTGACTTTAGGAAAAAGATATTAAGCTGAAAATTGTAGGATCTGGCCTTAATTAAAAACAGTGTAGTTCATCTACTTTTATCTCCCAAAACCCATTTTTGTTTTGTCATATTTCACCGTGTTCGATTCCAGACCCCCTTGTACTCTTAAATAGGTATCAGAGAATGTTCAAACTTCATATTTATGCCAAATAGGCCAATATCTCTCCCCTGAAACAATAACAGATCATTGACACCTTTTTATCAAATAGTGTCTTGGACCCAAAGTTTGCTCCGCAGAATAAAATCCTGAAAGTTTGATTACCTTCACAAATGCTTTTTTGTGAGTATCCGGCATAGGCCTGAACTGTTTGAGTGCATCAGATATAATAAAACAATAGGTAATTAGTTGGTGCATTGATACTTCAGTTTGAACATTTTGGAAAAAGGTTAAAGCTAAATTGTAACAGTCCCATGAAAAAATAGATTAATTAGTATTTCTTTTCTATAAAATGTTAGCTATTACCGTAACCACTCGGGTATAAGCCCACCCCCCAGATGGCAGATTTCACTTAAAAATGGGGGGGCTAGTGCTTGAATTTAAAAATAAGAACAATCATCCCCCAATTGTATATGCCCAATGTACCAGTATTTTCTATCATCTATGTCAATTTCTTAAAATTGTAAGTGTGGAATGTTAATCATCAACTGATATTTTTTTATATTTGTTCTTAAATATGAGAGCAGAATGTTTTGAAAAATAGGGGGTGGGCTTATAGCCAAAGGTGGGCTTATACCCGGGTGGTTACGGTACTATCAGATATGTCTGCTTTTAATTTTGAATCAAAGAATTGAAGTAAAGCAAAGAAAAATATGAAAATACTACCAACGCCGATGTCGCCAATGTGTGCCATGCCGTCAGTTGTTCTATGGTACTGTCCTTTGATGTGTGTATTCACACAAAATACCCCAAGACCAGAACCTTTCACAGACAAAAAGATTGACGATTTGAAATAAATGTTGTAATATTGTTGTTAAAAATAAACATGTTGTTGCAACTTTTGTTGTTATTTCTTGTAATAAAATTATGATTGTATCACACCAAGAAATCAAAATATTTATATCCTAAAAATTTCAGTTGACCAACTCCACAATGTGCCCTTATTCTTTGATAAAGATACTGGTACCGTATTTAAGAAACTTTTGTTGTTATGTTTTTCCATTTTTTTGACTTCAAATTACTTTTCAGTATTAGGTTTGAATAATTACTGGTACTCTGAGACTACACCATTCTTGCCAGGACCAGATGTTGCGACAATTAATAATCACAAACTTTATAGCACAGCTGCACAGGCTATAAGTACCGGTATACTATAGCCAGTGTACAGCAAACATGGCTGCCACAAATGAGACTCAGATTGATGACGATGAGACTGTGCCTTTTGCATGGCTGGATTACACAATATTTAGTCTGATGCTGCTGATTTCTATAGTTACTGGTTTATATCATGCTTTAGTTGGAAAAGGACAGAAGACTACATCAAAGTAAGTGTATTTGATATTAAATGCAATATGAGTGATTCACTAAATCAGAAAATCTAAAAAATCATCAACAAAACAGATTTTTTATATACACATGTGGGTCTGCTAAATACGGCTAGTGACAAGACTGGAAGTCTAAGGTTAATATTTAATAATAATAATAATAACAAAACATGGTGAATCACATGGTGGGGCCAGGGGATCAGGGCTCCCCATAGACTGGCCCCAGTCTCGGTTCAGTTCCATCTCTGGATAATGTAACAATAAATATAAATTTACATAATGCCCTATTCCTGTATCCCCCCCCCCTTAGTTTTTTCAATGCCAAAAACCCATTCCTCTTCATCCACAAATCGACGCCACTGATTACACACACAGTCAGTGCAGCAATATAGAAACATACTCGTATTATTAGTCATGTTAGTGAACGCGAAAGTACATTGAGCGCTGAATCCTCGACTGCATGGTCCAATCTGTTTCAGATCTCACTTCCAAATATTCGTTCAACGAAGCCCGGTGATTCTGATGTCAATTACGAAAGCCCCACCCCAGTTTCAATTCAAATATGGTAGCACGAAGCTATGCCGCGGGATGTGACGCAAGATCGGATGGGACACTTGTCAACAACTGAGAGGTAATGAGCTGAACTGGCACGCGTCTGATAGACCCATGGTACGCGCAATAATAAAAGGCAACCACTCGACTCGGACTTAGGCCTATTGTCCATATTGCGTATATTATCGCGTGCGGTTTGCAAATGTTTGCACATTATTTAGCTAGAGAATCCTTTTCAAATATCCCCGCGCTGCCAAGCTGCGTTGATTGGTCAGATACAATATCGTTGTTTTAGTTGCTTACACAAACGTTAATGTGGTGAAAACATGGACGTGGTATATAGAAAGATTGCGTGACTCCAAATCCGTAAAAGTGAACTCCCAGCATTTTGTGGGAGCTGGAAGTGAAATTGCTTACAGACTGGGAGGGTCCATGTATTGGGTTGATTTTTAATGCTATGTAATCTACATTACCAGTCGTTCTCCATGGACCCGAGGGAGGGTCTAGGCTCCCCAGTTTGACCGATCAGTCGGGGAAATGGTCATTCGGGGGAACTGGAGTGGTCACTGTTTGAGCTGGAAATTTTTAAGGTTATTATTAAGGTGAAACAATGAAATGGATTAGAATAAACTTAACCACTTTACCCCTTAAAAATGAGCATATTTAAGGTTAAAAAACCTACAATCCAGGAGGTTTGGGGTGGGTGGGGGTGGCACCCGTTTGAAGTTTGGTTAATTTTTTTTTTGCTCTCTACTTGGGTCAACCTTTTTTGGGCACAGTCTTTCAGGGAACAAGATTGTGTGCCCCACCAGTCAAAAAATCTTGCACACGCCACAGTACATCAGCAGAAAAGGTGTAGTCTGAAAAATTTTGTTCAATCTGATAAATTTCTACACCTGCACTACAGAGTAGGGTTAGTCCAATTTGTTATTTTTTGCAAGTCTTAGTTCATACTGTATAGTACATGCAGAATTGAGAGCTTCTGTAGTTTCTACTGTGTACCTATTCGTACCATCTTACATCATGTACAAATAAATAAATGTCCGGGATAAATGTGTTACAGAAATAACAAAGAAATTGGTGCTTTATTTTTTAATTGTAAAATATACATTTGGTTTTCTTTTTATTGATGCTGTAGGTTCTTGATGGCTGAGCGGAGTATGTCAAGTCTACCGATCACAGTCTCTGTTCTGGCATCCTATCTATCAGCCATAAGTCTTCTTGCTCTTCCAGCTGAGGTAGGTAGTGACCCCAGAGGTGCACAGCTGTCCTGCTACTTTGTGGCTACTGTAGTGTACCAGTGCAGTATCAATAAAGCACTGGTAACTAATCTTTATGTGTGATTCTGATGTGTGTACTCTATACCCACACAGGTATATACTCAAGAGTACCAGTGAAGTAAACTCAACCCAGAAAGTATCGAAACGATTATAGATGGTCAGATATATCGGGAACTGAAATATATAGCAAAACCTTATTTAATGTATATAAAGTGCAGCTTTCTCCTGCGCATTTTGATACCTCTTTTGTTGTTTTATGATATCATTTGGTCGAGTTTATATGGGCGCTTGAGTGCCTTCAAGTCGGATTTTGAAAGTTGCACTTAGCTCCTATTCAAGCCAAATGCGTTTGTCGTGTACACGTACACACACACACAAAATCAAGACAAAGGACACCGATGTGCTCTGTTTACTTAAAACCATGAACTTTACTTTTTTTTACTCCTTCGACTTCCAACTTCAATACTTGCTACCCTTTACTTATCTCTGACTTATCTCATGAACTCTTTCTGTTAATACTTGGTGTGCCCACCATCAAAAGCAATGGTCATTTTATATTGGTCACAGTACAACGCATTTGGTTTGAATAGAGCAACTTTCAAAATCTGACTTGAAGCCACTCAAGCGCCCATAACTCAACCAAACGATATCGTAGAGCAACAAAAGAGGTATCAAAATGCACAGGAGAAAGCTGCGCTTTATATACATTAAATAGGTTTTTGCTATTATATATTTCAGTTCCCGATATAATCTAGCTAGGGCAGCAGTGTGTACCTCTGGGGGCAGTAGAAATAGGAATCTGGTAGTGTAGTAATGATGACCCTATTCTTAAAACACAAAAAACTAATATCCGACAAATTATTACTTCTTTAAATAGAGAAAGAACAGTCCAACCTCACCTTAAAAAAAGAATTCCACGCTGTACCTTATGTCTCTGTGAGTTTAATACTGTCTCTCTGTAGAGCGTTCGTCACCTTTACATGCAAGGGTATTATGTTGTGATTCTTTGTATTATAAACCTTTTTCCTACATTTCTGTTTTTCAGATATTCTTACATGGGATCCAATATTGGTTCTTTGTGTTTGGTGCTTTTATTACATTTCCCATAGCGGCATTGGTTTATATGCCTGTATATTATGATCTAGGATTAATCAGTGCCTATGAGGTAAGAAGGATTCAAGTCACAATATTGGTTCCTTGTGTTTGGTGCTTTTATTACATTTCCCATAGCAGCATGGGTTTATATGCCCAGGTATATTATGATCTAGGATTAATCAGTGCCTATGAGGTAAGTCCAGGAAGGTAAGAAGGATTTCAGTCATTGGTTTAAATAAACCAGGATGTTCCCTACCAGTGGGTTGTGAACTCCATTGAGATATGACAGAAATTTGATACAGGTTGCAAATATTTTGACTTGCAGTAAGTTATGTGGTTGGAGATGATTGCAGAGCGTTAATGATGACGCTTGTTATGTCCATTAGCGCCAACCTGGCTTGAAATGTGGGGGGGGGGGGACAATCAGTCTGAATTGTCAAAAAGTGGCTGAAAAGAACAAAAAATGGGTCATTTGCCAAAAGGTGGGGGCACCCCCCCCGATTGATGCCCATGGTTATGTCAAATGTTTGCTACGTTGAAGGTTCACTCTGTCGAAAATAAGGTTTGCTATGTTAAATATAACCCCAACCCATACCTAAACCTAACACTAACCCCATATTCAACATACAGCAAAGCCTTGTTTTAGTTTAGTTTAATTTAGTTTAGTTTAATATCTTTATTGCACAAAATATCAAAATGCGGTGTGTGGTGCAAAAGGGCAACCCCGAACAGGCACGCAGGCCCACTGGATGGGGGCCCTTATACACACACCAAAATAAAAGAACTAAAATTACACAGTACATAATTATAAGCATATTTAAAAAACACTATAAAATACATTAAAAATACAATATAACACTAAAATTGAGTTGCCAAATATAGGGTAAAGACATCGCATAATTCAATAAACATTAGTGAAATTGCACAAGGTACTGAGGTAGGTAAACTGATAAGTTCACAACTTGCAAATGTTCCCCGCACAAATCCAAGAACACCTCGCACAAAGATCCCTACACACCCCAATGACGCTCCACACCACGTAGCACCATATCAAATTGACTGATCAACACTGCACTCCTCGTCTGATTCCTGCTGGAACTTGGCGTTGGTGGCGTCAATTTGAGAAAGTACCACAGTGCAGCACGAAACGCCACCGAGGCATGCCTAAGACCTCCATACCGAAGCATTTCCGGACATGTACAGAAGAAACATTTGCAAATTGTGAATTATGAACAATCCCGATGAAATTATTTATGGATACTGACAAGTGAATTTGAGATGTAGTAATTTAGGAGCTCGGATTTGAAATATTTGAAAATGTGAACGTTCCTAACGTCAGCAGGCAGGGAGGTTGTTCCAGGAGTTGTACACACGGTTAAAAAATGTCTGCTTGACAGAACAAAACCTGTGAGGGTGCAGGCAGACACTGTGTAGTATTTAGAGTGTAAAAGTATAATGTAAACTTAAAAATAACGTTGGTTAAATACTTTATTTAAACATGCTTTACCTATTTCGTTTGTGTATGGACCTTTTCCAGATGTCATTTAATATTCAAACTTGCAGCATATTTAGGATAAGTAAAAAACGAATTCCTTGGTGCAGAGAGAAATTGTTTTGCTATTCAAAAAAAGATCCGCAGAGTATCTGATGTAAATTATCTTTAAATATAAGTGGATCACGTTTTGTTCTTGTGGACATCATCATAATTTCATATTTTGTGTTTTTTACAATTTTCAGTACCTCCAGATGCGTTTCAACATGACAGTGAGGATATGTGGTGCTCTTATATTCATCATACAAACAACTTTCTATATGGCTGTAGTTTTATATGCACCAGCTTTAGCCTTAGAAGCAGGTAAGCATATAGGTGGAGATATAACCCCTGGGTCACGGTGTTTGTTAACATTTAATAACCAAAATAGGGAGATCTAGAGTTGATCCCAATATGTCAGATAGTTCAGTATTCACTATCATTATGCAGAACATGCTCTTATAGCACTTACCAAGGGGTATTTACTGTATTTCCTTTTTCCAGCTGGACCAGTCAGCCAGGAGCTGGTATTTCCTAGTGTTAGGCTCTTTAAATTCTAAAATTACATGCCCGAATGGCTGCTAGTAATTCAGCCTGCTAAATGACACATGTACACCAGTATGTTGAGTTGCTCTGAAGATGGCACTGGCTAAAGTTCCGAAAGCTCAGCCTTCTGAAAAGGACTTCTCTAAAGATTAAATCTTACTCAGTATGTCGAGTTGTTTTTATTTTACAGTTACCGATTTCCCCTTGTTGGCAATGATAACATTAACAGGAGTAGTATGCACAATATATACTGCCTTGGTAAGTTACGTTCTCGGAATATTTATACACTGCATATACATTACCTTTGAAATAAAGCTGCATAGCTAATCTTTGGATGCGGACAAAATCAGCGCTCTGTCAGCCTGTTACAATTCTTGCATTGGCTTCCTGTGAATCCAGCACTGTTTACAAGATCATTTAATACAATCAACTGCCTTAAAAGGGCATTTCGTGATCCACAGCCTCATCTCCCCACTTTTCTCAAAAAAAGTTGAGATTTTTATACCACTGGAAACCTCTGGCTACATAATGTTGATGTACAAAATATTTCTTGCAGATCAATTCGTTTTGCAAAGATATCGTGAAATTTGAATTTCGTTCTGGCATACCAGAACGAAATTACAACGTAATTTCGTTCTGGTATACCAGAACGAAATTACAACGTATTGTCTATGGAGCAGTGTAATACACATAATCATGCATAACTCATAAGCATAAAATCGGAATCAACTAAAATTTTGGGAATATGCTTTTTTCGTGGATATGTACTGAAAAATGTCATAAAAAGAGGATGCTAGGATCACGAAATACTCCTTTAATGACCAAGCACCCTCACACCTGATTGATTTTCAGTTAAATCCAGATGAGGTTTCTGGTCTCTTCCTCTGATTGCACCCAGCTCACCATTCCATGATCTATAAGAGAGCCAGGGACTCTTCATTTGCTGATGAAGTTGCACCACAGCTTTGGAATGGGATCCCAATAGCTATCAGGGAATCAAAATTTGTGTCTGTATTCAAAACCATGCCCTTACTAATTGGGGTGTGATGCTGTGGATCTCACTGTTGGTAACCTCTCCCTGCAAAGGCTTTTTCAAATGGTTATGTTTATCCGGGGAGGGGTGGGGGGAGTACTCAATTTATATAGGGTAGGGTGTGAGATTATGAAATCAAAAACCCTTGGGCTTCAGAACTGAACAGCATACCAACTACGGGTCTTTGGAACTGATTAACAGCTTCTCAACAGGGCACCTCAAGAACTCCTTAGGGAAGTCAAAGAGGGGGTCTTAAGGACTGACAAACTCATTAATGTCATTAAAACTTGGAGTCTCAGAACTGAAAATGTCAAAAATGGGGGTCTTCAGATATAACTAATTAGCATTAGGTGTAATTATGCAACAATTTTGGGCGAAATCGTGAACAAGTAGCTCATTAATATTCACTCTTGAAACTTTATTCTCACTGTTTCATTGGATGAATCTGTTAATTGTGGGTTGTTGTGGGCGGATATGAACTGGTGTTTGAAATTTGCAGGGGAGCTTTTAATCGATCTCCTGGGGTGCTCTAGGAGAGCATTTTTAAAAGCTCCCCTGGAATAATTGAGGAGAGCAATTAATGACCAATGTCTATGACCGACAAACATCCTGTACATGTACATGTACTGGCAATCTGGAATTCAATAAAGGAAAACTCCCCTGCCTGCTTTCTGATAATTATTATGTTAATTTTTTAATACAGGGTGGCATCAAAGCAGTAATCTGGACAGACGTTTTCCAGTTTGCTGTTATACTGGGCTCTATACTCACAATACTTATCATAGGCACTAGGGATGCTGGGGGAGCTAGTTATGTATTGAATTATAACTTAGAGAGGGGTAATCTGGACCTCAAGTAAGTATTACACAATACGAATCTTATTCAGACCTCTTTCATACGGATCTCTCTGTTACCTGACTCTTTATAGAAAAATGTTTTTAGTGCTTTGACACATTAATTTCATGCTCAGAAGTCTACGTTTTGATTGGCTAATGTAATCAAGAAATCTTACCACTCCATTCACTGAACAATCTGCATAGCATCACATGACCAAACATGGTTCTTTTTAGCCATTAATAATCAGAAAGTGCAAAGATACCTTGTTCATAACAGTTACTGTAATTTTACACACTTCACACGACATAATGGTCACTTCACATGATTTATTTGATTTGTTTTTTCAGCTGGAATCCAGACCCCACTGAGCGCCTGTCAGTTTGGTCTTGTATCATTGGTGGCGGTATTAGTGCATTGCCCGTATTTGTTTCTAGTCAAATAAGTGTACAAAGATTCCTGACTGCTAAAAGTTTGAAAGATTCACAAAAGTAAGTTAACTGTGTATGTATAATTCAACAAAGATGAATGCAGGTGTGTAGCCAGCTTTCTTGGTCAGGGGGCAAAATCAAAACTAAAAAACTTCCCAGTCGTATCATTTTGACCCTGTACTATTGGGTACTTGGTGGGATATATATATGTGACATGATCAAGGGAAATGAGTCACATGTCGACCATGGTCAAAAATGAGGTTGGCATAATGTTTCTAAAGAGGACATTTAGTGCTTTCAGAAACTGAAAATCCCATGCTAAGTTGCGCCAATTTATCAATTGCTGAAAACAATATAAAACAAAAGAATTTTAACACTTTCTTTGCCAATATCTCAAAATCAATATTGGCGACATCCGACTCATTCCCCATTGATCGTGTCACATATACTGTTTTTTTTACTGAGAGACTGTACATGTAAAGTCTTGTCACTTCGGAAAAAGGGCTTCATTGGGATTTGGCATTTTACACTATTTTGGCCCATAATTGGGTGAATTTTGGTGGGAAACAGGCTCCCTGCCCCTCTTCTTTTCCTTTCATTTTTTTCTGTGTTCCTCTTACTTGATGCAGCATATTGAATGTAGTGTTTATTGTGTGATCGAATAAGCATTCAAATCATCATAGTAGAATTAAATAAAATTGGTGTTTTCTTTTCAGAGCTATGTTTTATTGTCTTCCATGGAAGTTTCTGATGGTATCATTAATAGCTTCACATGGACTCATTTTATTTGCATTCTATAACAGTAAGTAACTTTGAATTATTATGCAAAATAATTAAAAATGTAATGGAGCAAAGAGCCATCTTTATTTTCATCTTTGTATTTCGAAAACTTGATGTAAGGTGTAGAAATATGAAGTAGCATTATTAGCATTTAGATTACTTTTTATGAACCAATTTACAGAGATCAGATACCCAGTTTCAATGTTTGTCCACAAGGAAATGAGAGCACACGATATGTAATTAGAGAATAAACGATAGGAATTTTTGTTTTTACTATCCTCTACCATGTGATAGACGATAGACGACGTTTATTGTCATTCTTAGTCAGTTAAATATTATTTTAATAACTATAAAGCAAAAGCTAAGTTACCATCATAAAAACTCCCCTTATTATAAAATGAACTAAACTTGTTTACAACTTCACGTATTCTGTTGCGCGTACTGCTAGTGCGTGCGTGTATTCCACACTAGTATACTCATACAATGCGATACATACGCACACCTCTACAAGCGTGTTACGTGTTATAAACACTCATGATGACGTGGGGTCATCTACAGCCTGATAGACAGTACCCAAAATCATGCGATTGTTCAATCAGATTATGTTTCTACGAACTAGACCACTCCCACTGACTCATAATGTAGACTTGATAACTTCCATTTACTTTGCTTTAACATTATTGGCACTGAAATAGTATGGAATTCCTACAGAGTTATTGAGTGCTTTAGTGGTTAAGTGGAAGAAACATTATTTTTCCTACTCGCCTTTGCTTCACAGTTGTGTATTCTCTATAAAGTTTAAATAACAGAATTAATTAACATACAGATTGGTAGGCATCATTTATCTGGCCATGATGGGACCACACATTGTGGCTAAAACTGGACACCCAAAAAATCTCAATATGGGATAATACGAGGGGGTATCAAAAAGTTTTAGAAATCGCCCAGAAGTGAAGGAGCTATATCAATGAAATTTTGTCAGTGCAATCATTGGTCCTTATGTACACTATGGTGCAAAAATGGTTTCATAAGTATGTTTACTTTTTTTTACAGGAGCTAGATGTCACTACCTGCTTATGTAACCGCATAACCAGCAAAATGGAGAAAAATGAGGCATGCAGCATGATTAAGTTCCATTCTAAGGGTTACAGTGCCCAGAAAATTTGTGATGAAATAAAAATTCCTTTTCCAAAAAGCGACAATGACATATCACAATCACCACCGAAGATAACTTTCATTTCATCATCAATTTTCTAGGCACTGCAACCCTTCAAAAGCAGGATCTTAATAATGCTGCTTGCCTCAATTTTCTCAATCTTGCAGTTTATGCGCAGTAACTGGGGCAGCAGGTTATTGGCATCTAGTGCAACCTGTAAAAAAAGTAAACATACCTATGAGACCATTTTTGGACCATAATGTACATAAGGACCAGTGATTGCACTGACAAAATTTCATTGATATAGCTCTTTCACTTCTGGGCGATTTCTAAAACTTTTTGATACCCCCTCGTAACATTGAAAATATGGTATTTTAGTGCTGTATGCAACATTGATATGCCCTTCTAAATGATTCAGAACATGCCATTAACTCTAACACTCCCAGGTACTACAAAGTTATACTACTTGATATATGCACTGTTCGTGCATGCATCCCACATGATGTGATGACACAATCACCCCAAGTGATATATAGGCATGCTTTCGCTGGCCAGGCCAGCGCCAGACCCGTTGCAAAGTGCCGTTGACCTAATGCTTGGCATGCGAGGGGTCTCAGGTTCGAATCCCACCCAAAGCAAACCACTTATTTCTTTGTTTTTTCTCTTTATTCTTTCCTTCTTTCCCTTCCTGTCGCCAAAACCCCCTGGGCGTTAGGGTTAAGGTGAGAAAGCATTAAACTTACATTTCCATATGAAGGTCGCACGGCCGGATAACAAACACAAAAAACATGACCTGTAAAAATTGAACCAAGCAAAGGGCTAAAAATCCTAGTTTTGTTGTTCCACTGAAAAATCTGGTTCACGATACGTCCAGCTGCATGAGTACACTTTAATTTTAGTTTCCCATCACGTTTTCAACCCAGGTTTTCAATTTTCTACAGTCTACATACCGTGATATCAAAAGCAAGGGTCCGGGTCGGACCCTCGAAAATTGGTGAGGACCCTTGAGATTTCAAACCTTGGATTTTTTTTCTTATTTCAAGGCCTGATTGTAATAAGGGTTTAAGGATTAGGGTTGGGATTACAATTGGGGAGTTACCTTAATTCAAATTTCAAAATCAGCAGCTGGTATGGAGTTTGCATGTACTGCATATTAGAAAGAACAAACATAATGATGTGAGTGATTTGGTTTCTTTTTTTTGCAGATTTTATGACACCACTAGGTCCAGCTATAGGTATAAATCAAACAGTATCAAGTAAGTTATGTATTCACAACTAAGGGTGCGTTCTCACTATGCCTGTTTGATACCAGGACGTGGACTCGATCCTACATCGAGTCCACTTCCAAGCATAGTGAGAACGCGAAATAAGTGGTCTCGATCCTACATCCAGGATGTAGCATCGAGACCACCTCATTGAGGTAGTCTCGTACCTAGGACGTGGTATCAAACAGCATAGTGAGAACACGTTTACAAGTGGACTCGATCCACTTATACCGAAATGCTCTATGCACGACCTTGATGGCCCGTCGTTGTACTATAGGCCTATACAATATACAGTCTACATTATATAATTTTCCATTATAAAAGTTAAACGTATGCATTTTAAACTTTAAAAATTCATAGCTGGTATTATAGAACAAATTTCTACAGGCTTTTATATTTCATGTAGTAATTTACAACATTTATTTTTATGTGGAAAAAGCTCGGGAAAGTGGCTATACACGGAAATTAGCTTTGAGATGCTTGCCGTAGTTTGGTGAGGAGCATGCTTCTCGTGCAGTGTGAAAACAACGGCATCGCGGCAAGATACAGATTTTATCCAGTTTCAGAATTAAACAAAACGACATTGAACTTTACAGGATAGTACAAAAGGATATTATTCAGATGTAATATATTCGTTTTTGAGGTGTACATTTTGCTAGACTGAGTCAAAATTACACTATTTTTGATGGTGAATTAGAGGTTGTGTTGCGTGTAAATCGGCGTGCTTGACCAAAATCAGAAATAACAACCCGATGTATTTCTCTTTTACACGTACATAGGCCTAATATAAAATCTTTAGAGCGTTTTATTTCAGATCTTTCCAAATTATACATATCACAAAATAACATATCCATAGATTGCAGAAATATATCAGGGGGCCTGGAAATAAAAAATGATCTTTCAAAATTGATAGTCTAGTAAAGTTTGATTTGTGCTGTGAGTTCGGCTCAAAACATGCATTGCAACAGAATTCGTGACGTCATGCATCAATTGATATTATAACATCCGGGTAAGTGGAGTCGATCCTACATCAGCATTTTGGTGGTAGTGAGAACGCGAAATCAATGTGGACTGAGTCCACTTGTATGTGGACTCGGACCTAGGTACGAGACCCCATGTCTGTAGTGAGAACACGACCTTAGTAAAATATTGAGATAGCTTTTAGATATGTTTCAGAATTGCTATATTGAGCTCAGATGAAGCAAAACGTACAGCTGTGTGCGTATCATGCATCCTGCGAAAATCCCAACAAGAATTAAGAGTCCGGACCCACATTTGCTGGTGGGACCTCTACAGGAGCTAGGGTACTTCCATTATGCACCTAAAATTCCAATTTGCCATGGGTGCCCATATGCGCCATTAGGCGAATTTTTACGGTATATTATGGTTGCAGAATGGAATCACATGGGTAAAGGGACACTTTGTGGTGCAACCACAAAAAAGTATTGCCCCACTGTCAAACTTGCGGTGAACCAAAGTATATGATTTGAGCTAATATTTGCTTCTTTGCTTCCTTAGATATCACAGAACCAAGTGGACCAATGCCTCACTACACTCCACATTATGAGAAAAGTGATCAGGTAAATGAAACATTTGTTATCCAGGTTGTTATCTCTTTCATGCTGGGGGCTGGGATGCCAAGCTAACCCAGCAAACACAAAACATTTTTGACATCATTCGCGAAAGGTTAGAAAAGGTTGCCAGAAAATGTTTAAATGTCAGGTTATATAAAGGGTATATAAAGGGTTTAAAACGTTTTCATAACATTCAAAAACATTTTATGATAACTTACTGCAAATATTCTAACAGAATGTTATTTAAATTATTTTTGTAGTGTGTTTTCATACAAAACGTTTTAAAACGTTTTCATGACCTATGTATAACCCGACATTTAATATTGTTAAAACATTTTTACCAAAATACAAAAAATAACTTGTATAAAACATTTCGTATTTGCTGGGAATTTAATGTTTCCATAAAGAAATGAATTACATCTGGTATATAGTATATTACCCATATTTACTCTTTCAAACGCCCCAGAGGCGATGCATTTTTCAAAAAGAGGGTCGTTTATTAGAAGTGAATTTTCAATGAAAAACTCACAAAATACGATTTCTGGAACTCGCAAAATACTACTTCTGGTTTGAAATACAACATGGCAGACCAATACAGGGACGACATATCAGGGTCAGAATTTTGGCAAGAATCCAAGAATGGATTCTCGTAAAGATTCTTGTAAACAGAGAAAAAAGTGAAATACATTCACTGTATATAGACACACCTTTAAAGATGATCTTCCAGTTTATACAGAAACAGTGATAATACTTAAACACAATTAATATTAATAAATATAATTGTTTGCATTTTAAAATGTAATATCTGACAATAGGCCATGGAACAGCAGTCATGCATTTAATTGTATGCATACTATGAACAATTACTTTTACCCTTGGACAGAGAACTTAAAAAGCACAAGGACGCAACATTTTGCTTGCATGTTGGTAATCAAACACGACAACCAATTTATTTCACTTTGATCAGACCCTCACCCGTACCTATGAACTCAGCCGTGTTATAAAAGATATTCTCAAAATTGAGTGACTGCCCCAACCCAAAACCCTAGCGGCACAATGGCCAGAGTCGCAAAGAGAATTTAAATTAGATCGGAAATTTTGAGATGCCAGTGGGCACTGACTATCCACTTTATTGCAACGCCATGCCGCAATAAATTTTTCCATACGACAACACGTGATCAAAACTTGCCGCAGGTGGCCATCACCCAGAGCTTAAATTCCAGGCGTTGGACCCAAAACCCCTGTTTGATCATTAACACACAAAATCATGGCTGGAACATTAACAATAAATAAAGGTACTATACAAGGGTGAATACAGGTCAACTGCTCCCAGACGACGTAGCCCAAGACTCAACAGGCGTGGGACCTGAAGTTACAATGGATAAGTTGTTAATTATTAATGTTACATTTTATAATATGTGCATATATATCATTATCAATAAATCAGAGATAAATCAAAACCCCACACAAGTTACTTGTATTTATAAGGAACTTGCGTAACCCTCCCCCCTCCCCCCCCCCTAAAACTTGTTAGTTCACCTTGTTGTCAAATTACATGTACATGTAAGTACTTAATAATCCTCCCCTAGCGCACCTGGAGGATAAACTATCGACTGGGGTGAATTATTGAAGTGAACTAGGGCATTCGAAAGTGTTTGCTTGAAAACAAGGAGCCCAAAATCTGATGGGTGTACACAATCATACATATAGATGGGTCTGCCATGCTCATTACGCCTAGAGGAAGTAAAATTCCCGAATGCACTACAATATGAGCGTTTCCTCCCAATTCTTTCTTAATAACCCCATGTGCATACTTGTTGATGTTTCTCTGACATTTCTTTCCAGCCCCTTTACTATTTCTTCTATGTAACCCAACCTAACCAAAATATCCGACCAAATTATCCTGGTATTTGGTAGCACTTCTCTTAAACCTTGTAAGTTCTGTAGCACTCGCTCTCGGATTTGCCATGTTGGGGTAGACAATATATTATTGGTGCCGGCGTGGACAATCAGAGTTGTAGGGAATGGCCTTCTTTTCATTTGAAACAACACTTTACCAACTAGTCCCTCGCATCTGGACCCAGGTTTGCCGAACCAATTAACCTGTCCACCGCCATGCAGTTGCGTATTCTTTTGACCGGCCCGAAACACTATACTATCGCCTATGACCCACGTACGCATAGAGCCTGCAGAGGACAAAACAGAACAAAACGGCAAGCAGCTATTCGTGTTTTCTGTGGGTATACCACTTGATTATTAACATCTATACCAAACTAAGAGAAAACAAAGAATTATTCAATCTGCCTCTGCTAGCGATGACCAACAGCCTAGCTGGTGATGACCCGAAAGGTGGCGTTGAATACTTCTTCTCCTCTGAACCTAAAGACTCCAAATATAAATTTTACCAGTTAACATGTATACATTTACTTTGTATTACCAAACTCATACTCTTAGCCTGCCATCTCAGATGATGACCGTCTTTTACACCTCCTTTTCTGAAATTAACATAAATTTATTTGTTAATAATTGTCATTAAATACAATATATCATTGACATAAGTTTGTCACTCATCATTATGTCCAAGTGGACACTTGGCAAAACACAAGCGTTGGACCTGTAACAAATTCCTCAATCATATTAGTTAAAATTTATCATGCGCTCATGCCTTATGTAGAGTTGAAATGCTGATGATTTCAATCGCCCCATTGTTTTGATAATACTCTCTGAAAACCCACTCATGGATGCTGCCGTGGCTGCCCGATCCTAAAACTATGTGAACTAAAGGAGGAAGGGATAGGCCTAATAACTTCACGCCCTCTTTCAACATGTGCGTGAACTGGAATGATGTCAAAGGTTTTCCACTGAAATGAGTGAACAATGGACCACTGCCATTTGATTTTACTTCCAAATATTCTAACATTGCTCTTACAGGACACAAATTTCTGTGTGATGAACTTTCAATTTTGAGCTGTATTGAAGCCCCCCTCTGATCAGTTTTTGACATTCTTATCTTAACAAACATATCTGACCCTCTGATTGCAATATCATCAACTGCTATCATACGTGTTGTGTCCCCATTCGTGCTTGCACATGTAAATTCCCCTACCCTTAAAAAACCAAAATATGCTAATAAATAAGCAGCTTTGAACAATTTTATCTCATACTCCGATTTACATGTTGATGTCAGTTTCTCGATAATGTTTTTTTAACATAGTCGGGCTAATTGGCAGTCTGCAATCTATCCTAGGATTGGACCTTCTACACCCCTCCTTCAATTTTTTAATGAGGAAAGAAGCTGTTGGATCAGACCACCCATTAATCTTGTGCACGAATGCAATGGCGATATACATGAATTAATAGATGATGGGGCACACTTCTCCATTGATAAAAACGATATGTAAGATACTATTTGGTCCTGACTTACTGGCCACTCTGACCCTAACTGAAAACAATTTCTAAAATCTATAAATTTTTCTATATTCCTTTTATACACTATCCATGTTCCTGGAGCCAATGAAGCACGTAAGAGACGCTGAGATTCACTCACTAGAGCATCCAAAGGAAGTCTGGCACCGGTGTGCCCACCGACTCTGCCTGCGGCGCTACTGTTCTGAAACGGCACATCTGAAACCGAGAGAGAGCGTCAGCAATATCATTAACCTTGCCCAGTATATGCCTTGCGCAAAAGGCTAAATTGAGTTTTAGACACTGGAGTACGAAAAATCTGACCAGTTTCATAATCTGAGGACACTTTGATGACTGTTTGTTAATGATCTTGACTACTGGCATATTATCTGATCTTAAAATAATCCTCTTCCCAATAAGCTGCTCTCCCCATAACACTACCGACACTAATATTGGGAAAAACTCAAGCCAGGTTATAGAACGTTTTTTGATTTTTGCATTTGGCCACCTGCCCTGAAACCATTTGCCTCTAAAATATCCACCAAACCCGATCTCCCCGCTTGCGTCTGTAAATAATTGTAAGTCACTTTCTATAAACCAAGCTTGTTCGGGGATAATCGTTGTTCCATTGAAATGTTCCAAAAAGAGCAACCACATCTCTAAATCCCTCTTTGCACCAGCAGTTAACCACAACTTGCACCATGGTTTTTTAATGCCACATGTGATGTCAATTAGACGCCGTAAAAAGGCTCTACCGGGTGCAACTGCCTTGCATACAAATGACAACGAACCTATTACAGATTGCAACTCTCGAAGAGAAATCTGTGTCATCTTTAGCGCATTCTGTACTTTTTTTTTTTTTTTTTACAGTTTACCTTCAGGTATCGAAACAATTTGCTTTATTGCATCAATCTCTAAGCCCAAATAAGTCAATTTTGAGGACGGACCTACTGATTTTTCCCTCGCTAAGGGGCGCCTAATTTTCCGCATACCTCTTGAAACACTTACAAGGCGCTGGCATGACGACCTGCTTGCCACGTCATTCGAACCAACCAATATGAAGTCATCTGCATAATGGCTGACCTTATCTGACCCCGATTCCTTTTTGACCACCCATTCAATGAATGTGGAAAATGTTTAAAAAAGGCCGGTGAACATGAGGCGCCCATAGGCAAAGCCTTGTCCACAAAAACTGGTTATTTAATTTCATCCCTAGCAACTGAAAATCTTCAGGATGCACAGGCAACAACCGAAAAGCAGATTCAATATCAGCCTTAGCCATGAGGGCGCCCTTCCCGTGCTTTCTAACACCAACTGAACAGCCACATCAAAATTTGCATATTTTACTACACACACATCTGGGTCAATCCGTCATTTATTGATTTACCTTCCGGTAATGACAAATGGTGAATTAACCTTACTTTCCGGGCTCAGATTTGGGCACCAAGCCGATTGGAGATACCATTAAATTAGAAATGGGCAAACTTGAAAAAGGACCTGCAAGACGTTTCAATCTAACTTCTTTTATTAACTTTTCCATAGCTTTTCTGGTTCCAAGTCTACCGACTTTAAGTTAGGAGCATCTTTCAAGTACCTCTGCCCTTTAAAGCCTAATTTAAATCCAAATTGAAAACCCTCACCCAACACTGATGCTGCTTTTCTATCGGGATATAATTTCAAATATGGCATTAAAGCTTCAAGCTTAATTGGTGAAGGATATTTGCAACATAAGCATATATCATTGCGCGATTTGCTACAACCTTTCATACTTTGACTACTTTTTTGCTTTTTTGCAATTGAAAAGCCCATGACCGAACTCTTTGCAGCCAGAGCACCTGTGGCTGTAGATGCATTCTGGTCGGGCACAAGCGAACTTGTTGAAGTCAAAGCACACTTTGTCTGTGGGCATTTTTTGTTTTCCTGACAATCCTCCTGACCAACCGACTCGAGATGGTCCTCTGAATCGAAATGACTGCCGAAACCCCCCTCTTTGCTTCCCTCGAACTACGAAACCCTTATTCTCTAAACTCTGGCTGGTGAAGCTTGGTGATGTAACATATAATGCCCAAAGCTCCCCATCAATAATAGCCCATGAGCGTGGGTTGCATTTGCTGTCGCATGCGGAAGTGTTGATCATCGATCGCCACCCCCAGCCGCCAAACCTAGATGCCGCAGTTCTAACCGTATCCATGTATTTTAGCATTTCCTGAACCTGCGTAGGGTGAGCTTCCAAAAACACTGAGCTGTATACCAAAAATACAGATGTCCACGAGTGTATACTTGTAATGACCTTCTTTACTTTATTGCTTTTCCAAATAATCTGCCCATTTTGGTTGACTGACAGTGCCATGCCCTGTTCATCCTCAAATTGCTTGCTGGGGTCACTTATTTTTCCAAGAGCATCGCTAAATCTACATAATCCCCATTGACAATTTTTGTTTTAATATTCTGAGGTACAGACATGCCTAATGGGCTGCACACTGATACCAGAGGAGAAAAACCTAATTGATGTTGGCTGATATCATTCATAGTCACATATGGTGATAATCACGGGAGTACAAGGAATATGGTCTACTGAACCTGTGAAAACATTCGTATTATACTTTGCCCGTGCATATTTGCACTTGGGGCAGCATGACTTGACATGATACATGTAGTACTCGGAATATTCATGACCCCTGCATGCACTACCGATTCCACCAGTATTAATTGAGCTTGCACCACTTACATTTCTGATATGACCGGTCCCTGAACCCAATTCCATGACATTTGAATTCATTGTATTACGATTCCCAATAGAATTCATCTGAAGCATATTAGATGCATTATTGCTCATTGCACCAACCCCAGTACCACTACTCATTGTATTTATGACCTGATCATTCAATCTCCCATTCCCCATCATATTCAATGCATTGCTATTCATGCTACTTGTGGTATTGTTTGACGACATACCCATTGAAACTGTACATGCACTATTTAAATTCATCCTGTTATTCATACTCATTGGTACTGTACATGTATTCATACTAACATCATTATTCATCAATGGCAATGGCAATGCATTATTTACATTTATCACACTACTATTATTTTCATATGTACCTTCTAACAGCCGATCGGCTACACCTCTTGGTCCAGGCATTCTGTTATTCATTCCCTGAGCCTGGTTTTGGTTTTGGTACTGCCACTGCTGCGCATGTTGTTGTTGACCAACTACTACTGGCGGTTGACCCTCCATCACACGATGCACTGCTGGTTGTTGCACCTGTTGTACATCATCTACCTGTCCCTGTACATGTTCATGGAGTTGTACATGTTCATGGCCCATTGGTCTTGGTTGCTGATGTACCGCTGGCTGTACATGCACTTGTTCATTATTTTGTTCTTGTTGTTCAAGTTCTGCAATGACTTCTGGCGGTGGGGCCCTAGAGCAGCTGGAGCATTAGATGCACTTCCACGACCACCACGGCCCCTTCCCCGCCCTCTACCACGTCCTCGTCCACGATTCTGAACTTGGGAAATTGACACAGAACCACCATTCTCCCGTTGTTGTTATCATTATTATTAATATCATTATTATCAGTCGACATCAGACGCCTAATGGCTTGCGCCTGTGATCTAGTTTGGCGATTTGCATTTCTGTCCATATTATTATCCGCCGCCCGATTTACTTGACGCAAATTAGAGCTTGGTCGTCTATTCGATTTCTTAGAATTCCGACCCATGATTGATAATTTTATCAGCTTCAGTTCAATAATCTGTACCACAATACTGTTCTGTCGTGTACGTGTACAAGATGAGTTGACTATTGATGGTTGGAATACGGCAGCAGTTAAGCTTACCGAATATCACTCAATCACTGGCGGATCAGGATCGCAAAGAAAATTATTTAGATGTTGTCATGTCCGATTTCCAATCAACAGTGAAAAATACCAACGAAACACACCCAAGCCCGCGAAGGCGACGATACCCGTTGGTCCGGTCAAGTAAACAAACACGC
Source organism: Amphiura filiformis (assembly GCF_039555335.1). Taxonomy (NCBI): domain Eukaryota; kingdom Metazoa; phylum Echinodermata; class Ophiuroidea; order Amphilepidida; family Amphiuridae; genus Amphiura; species Amphiura filiformis. Next base: position 66,514,515 of record NC_092631.1, on the reverse strand, counting down.
TGCCATAACAATTGACCTCTGACCCAGAGAACAAAACATGGGATCGATTAATATTCTCAGCCAGGTTAAATTGAGTTTAACTTGTTGCACATCGTTAAACTTTATTATTTTTTCATAAAATGATAGTACATGTATTTGATATTGGTGGTTAACATGGTTAAGCAGATGCACATCTGTATGATGTATTGTGGAAAGAAAGAATTCTCTTTAAAAGGAATGCACACATCTTAGTATATTAATTAATTCTGGATGCCAATATAAAATGATAAAATAAATATAAATAAAATAAATTTCTGTATTTATATAGCGCCTTACCACAGATCACGGAGTGTTCAAAGCGCTGTAACGCTGATACTGATGAAACATCCAAATATGAAGAGAGTTTGATTTCTTTAATTGTTTGCGCATTGTACATGAAGTGACGATGAAAAGTTTGAGTTGATTATAAGTTTAATTTTGTATTCTTCCTTTTCTTTGTAGATTTTGATATATTTTGTAAATCGTGAGTTCAGTAAGATACCAGGAATACAGGGTCTTTTTGTAGCATGTCTGTATGCAGGATGTATGAGGTAAGTAAGAAGCTTATTATGATATAATTATCATCGAACACAATTTGACATATTGATCTTGGCAGGCCCGTAGCCAGGATTTCTTTTGCAGATGGAGGTGCAAAATTTCAAAAAAGTAAATAACTTCACTTACATGTAAAAAGTTGACTTAACCCCACTAAATTGACCTTTCCTGGGCAATTTGAACATGAAAATTTGGCATGAAAAAGTGGTGCTTTGGTTATTTGTCTTCATATTTTGGACTTCCTTTGGTACATTTGTACATTTTCCCATCTTTTTGTCAATTTGGGGGAGGTGCCTTGCTACAGGCCTGAATACCCCTATGCCTAGTTACATTCCAACCCCCTGGAACAGTTCTAGTTCTAATTCCACCCAGTTTTTCATCACATAACAACTGTAAACATGCACATTATATGGGGAAGGGCATTCTTCCATTTATTCAGTCAAAATAAAAAATCACTGCAATTCCACTATTTTTAGTCAAATATATAACAAATTCTCAGAAAAATGTCTGGGTAAATGGAGACAATCTGTTGTGGGAACAACTGTAGTTTGGGTTTGCTATAATTTTCATTTTAAAAGGAAAGGTTTGTAGAATGTGTGAAAATGCTGATATTTATTATAACAGGATCATGTATTTTTGCGTTCCAGTTCAATGGCATCAGGCTTGAATTCACTAGCTGCTGTAGTTCTTTCTGATATAGTACGTCCGTGGCAAAATCGTAAACTTCCATCTGGCAAGCAGCCTCTGTCTCACGAGAAGGACCTGAAAGAAGTAATAATCAGCAAAACATTGAGTGAGTTAATGCTAAAGTAAATAGAAGTCATTTGGGATACAATCTATGACAGTAAGGGCCAGTGGTAAAAATAAGGCTAGCCCTTGGGCATCATACATACATAGTGAGCAATATTTTGATAGGGGGATGGTCGATACAATCATCTTTCAAATGTTGACACCTGTATGTGAGTTCCTGACCAAATTAAGCTCATATTTGGCCATTTAGCTTAAAAAGTGCCAATTTTGTGTGCTTCGTGTAAGTTTATTCCACTTTTGCACCAGTTTAGCATGCCAACATTTTTTGCATGCTTTGCCCGCATTTGTACCATAGATTTATTCTGTTGCTAAAAGGTGCTGCATTCACTATACTTTTCTCCAATGTCAAAAAGACATCTACGTAACACTACTGGCATAACTTGTTATAGGGCGATTTCACGAAAGGTCATTAGTTCAAATCTGCCTCCAGAATATATGATGCGTGCATAAAGCATAAAAGAAATCCCCAGTTGAAGTGATATTGATTGACTCATTTGCTTTGTACTTGTTCATGCATCTTGATCTTATGACCTTTTGTGAAATTGCCCTATTGAGTTGTAAGCGTGATGTCTTAAAAAGTGTCACAAAATATGGACCAGTCTAACATTAGAGTCTTTAATCTGTTAAATATAATGTGTAAAATTTACAATCAAGTTCTGGCACTTGAGTTCCAAGCACTTGCACATTTTGGCTTATTTGTAACACTGATTAAAGCTTTTGATAGTAATTCTTGGAGAAATAACCAAAAGACTTTGACCACAATTTGTTATTTTATCAAATATCTAAAAAATACAAAAATCTAAGCTAATTGAGCAGACAGTAGGAGAAGTAATTCATTGGTAGAGCACCAGTGCAGTCACCTTCGGAGCCTTATTTCACCCTTATATAGATGAGCACTCCATTATAATGCCTCTTTGAAGGTGTCTTGGGAAGTATTTCTTGAACTGCATATCTCCTTGTCTTGGGTAGGCATCAAACAATTCTCTGAGGTCTCTGGACTTAGGACCAGACTCTGGTGGGTTAAACCGGTTTTGATTAAATCATCATCAGAGATTGGGCACTCCATCCTACTTTCAGGCTAGGAACAGCTGGTATGAGTGGCGTAAACCAGCGTGCGAAGTCAATGCCCCATATTACCCAGCAGACCTTGGGCTAGAGTCAGCTGAGCAGAGTTTGCACTGCTGGAACTGGGATGTGCAATGTCATTAGGGACAATGACTGGTCACAGGAACCTAGTCTTACTATCAGTTGGAGGGGTAGTTCATTGGTAGATCATCAGCGCGGTCATCTTCGAAGTCTAATTTCACCCTTCTTAGATGAGCACTCCTGGTGTAGTTCTCTCTTGGAAGTTGACAAAATTGGAAAAATCACCTTGTTGCAGTCTAATTAACAAACAAACAAAATCAGCTTGTTACACTAGCAAGTGCCACACCATTGCAATGGTCCACCCGGGGCGATGTAAGGCAGCAGGCAGGACTAGTGTATAGCTATGAAAAGTGTCATTGAGGGAATTAGTGCAAAACTTTTTCATTTTTGTATTATTTTCCTGAACATGAATCTTCACAGTATTGATAACTGATTCAATCTATTCTTTTCTTTTTTCAGCTGTAATATTTGGAATAATTTCAGTATTCCTAGGCATGCTGGCTCCCAAACTAGGTAGTCTTATCCGCATGATGCAAACAATAGGTGGTGGTACTGGAGGACCTATACTTGGACTCTTCTCACTGAATCCTGTGTAAAAGGACAACATCAAGGTATGTGTATACAGGCTGACCCATTACTATGGTACAGTAACAGTGGTATCAGTGGTGGGGCCAGATTGTGTGGTTTCTTTGGATATCAAAACCATGACAATTAGCTAGAAATTTGACATTTTGTGCACAAATAGGGTATTACCATAATTTTGCATTTTGTGAGCATTATTTTCTTTAAAGCCATATTATAACATTTTCATACAAAATAGATTAGCATTTCTTTGCCATAAAATGTTAGTTTTTACTGTCAGATATATCCCATTTTATTTTTGAGCGAACAACTACGGCAAAGCAAAGAAAATTGGAATTTACTACCAGCGCATATATGTCGCCAATACGTACCAGTCATTCGGTCATGTTATGGTACGACCCTTTGTTGTGTAGATCACCGTCCCGCACACCGTGTACGTACTTTGTGTTATGAACATCGTGTATGCGTTCGACTAATAATTCCGTCGTAATAATAAAACGCCAGTTCCATCGTTTTATTCAAAATCTCGGATTTTGACAAAACTACAGCATCTAGAGTCTTGATTTTTGCAGGGTATATTCATGCGCGTATTTTGGGGGGGCTTTTATGTGTTTTGACAAAAGGTTGCTTTTAGGGCGCCAGCGCCTAAAATCCTTGTTTCTTCTTCAGCCCCCCGGGGTTGGGGCGGCCACGGTACGCCACTGATATTGGTTTAATAAAGTACAATATAATATAATCGTAAAAAAATGAATTTTAAAAAATCAGTGAGGGCGTCCTCAGCAAATTTTATATGGCTTTAAGTTTGCTAAAGTCATGTAAAAAAATTGATTGATTTTGACGGGATAGTTTTTGAAAAAAATATGTTTGCAAATGTTTTGCAAACATATTTTGAATGTTTGCAATTTTTTTGCAAACATATTTTGAAAATGTTTTGATAAATCAAATCAAATCAGATTTTTCAAGCTTTCAGTGATATTTTACTGTCATAATCCTTCTGTTTCAGGGGTGCTATTGTAGGGGTTGTCACTGGATTTAGCATAGCAGTTTGGATGTCCATAGGAGCTATGTATTACAAGGATGATAATGGGCAGATTCCAGATGATGTACTGTTGCTGTATAGGGTGAGACATTGTCCATCTATCCATCTGTATGTTCATTCATTCATCTGTTTATCCTCCCTTCATTTGTTACTTTGTTCACTCATTTATACTTAATTTTTTTTTCTTTTCAAATTTTGTTCCTTTATTCTTTAATTTCTCAGATTTAATACTTGCAATCTGTTTAAAACATTCATAGAGCACTTCCAAAATGCCTCAAATATCACCTTAATCAGTCAATCAATTAATTGAATGACCAATGATCCAATCAGTCCCCATGAATCAGTTAAAGACCCATTCAGTGATCTCAGCGCAAGTGTAAAAAAATTAAATTGTTTATAAATTGCTTAAAAGTGAAGGATAATTCAAATTGTCATTCTGGTATTTTTGAAATGACAAATTTGGCAAAAAACAAAGAAAACAGCTGTATTGACGAAGTTGAAGCCCCATTCAAATACATGTAGCTAATTTAGATACTGTCAGTATATAAATTACATATTTGTGTAAAATGTCTTATTTTGTATTAAATACACAGCTTTCGGCTGAACCACTTGCAGGCTATGTTAGCACATCTATGACAATTAGCATGTTTCTATTGAGTCCCCTGCATTTTACCGGTAAAACTGTTCGCCGTCAAATAGCGACGAAAGGCGGATAACAGTCAGTTTCCATTGCACGTTGTTTACCGGTAAACACTCGATGAACAGCATCAATTGACACACCTTAAAAGTTTGCCGCCGAAAGGTCGTGCACTGGGGTCAATCCCGGGTCAATCGCATAAGCATTGTGGATTTTAATATTGTAGTATTTTCTTAATTGTTTGGCTAAAAATGAGGTAGCAAACACGAGAAAAGAAGACTGAAGAATAATGTTTTTTATTAGCATTTTCATTCGCTCTCGTGACATCAAATTACCCCATTGGGAAATCCCCCTCAGTGATATCGATGTGATTACTCAGTATTTTTGCGCGCAAAAAAAAAATAGGTCTTAGAATTTAATCTTTCACAGTTTAATTTCAGTTAATATTCTTTTTAGTGAATAGTAATTTAACATCAACAACATAATATTAAATTCATGAAATCTTTCTAATCTTCACCACCGCGGATCCGAGTTGATTTCTATTTATTTCGCATGCACAGCTGGATTCATCCGCTGTTGTTGTTGTTGTTGTTTTATTTCATGGCTTTTACTAGGGTCATAAATCATAAATCATGTTAAATATTTAGCATAATATGTCAATGCACGGATAATGCATTATGAATATTTCTTCCATTTACTTTATTTATAGCAAGTGAGTCAAATATTTGTACGTGATTAGGCCTAAGAATTTTTGCGAACGGAATGGTATAATACATAAACAAGCTAGCTCATTGAAGATGCAGAGGTCAATTTTGCGACTCAACTTCCATTTTCTTCCCTGTATGCGCATTCAATCGGAACGGAGTGAGTTTCTATTGACGTTCACCGGTAAGCGTCCCCGCTATTTTCCTTCCTCAAGAAGGAAAACGTTACCGGTAAAAACTCGCCTCTGTTTACCGGTAAATAGCGGGGAAGGTCAGTTTATATTGAGCAGAATTAATCCCTTTACCGTCTTTTTACAGGTAAATGGTCCCAATAGAAACACACTAAATGACAAAGGTACCAAAAACTGAATTTTGATGATTTTTACGATCATCCGGATGAGCAAATCACTGATTGGGCCTTTAATTAAGAAATTTATTGTTTATTATTATCATTTTAATTTTGTTTAGCAATTTCTGTTTGTACTTTTAATATGAGTTATGTTAGGTACATGTAATAGAAAAGGAAAGCACTCTGTGTTTTGACTTTCAAATCTATTTCCTTTCCTGAATTATCATTTGCTCCGTATTCCTTTATCATGTTTTGTTTATATTTATGGTAATTTAAGTAAATATGATTATTATTAATACAGTCCAACCTCTCTTATCCGGACCTCTTTTGTATGGATCTCTCTGTTATCCGGATGTGAAATCTTCACAGGGAAATGTGTTTTTGATGATTTACCACAGGTAATTCCATGCTCTGAATGCTTAGAATGACATCTATGTTGCAAATAGCACTCTAAAGCCATCTTTTAGTGTTATTACACCATGTTTAAACAATCTTTTGTTGTCACCATTTCAGTACTTGGGACAGTCAATGCAGAATTACATGTATTTCACTTATCCGGATTTTTCACTTATCCGGACAATGCTTGGTCCCATCATGGCCGGATAAGAGAGGTTGGACTGTATGTTGATATGTGAATTTCTCTCACCAAACACTTTAAAATACTTGATTTCTTACCAGATATCTTTCTTTTGGTATTGCGCCATATCTGCTGGGTTAACTATGTTGATTGGATCCCTTGCTAGTGAAATAGACAGGAGAGTCTATCACATAAGTCACCATGTTGATCCATCCTTGTCGGCCCCATTCCTTAGGTAAGGGATTTATCACTAACACATATATATGTGAGCTGCTCCCACAAAATGAGCGTTAAGATGCAAGTTGGTTTCAGGACATCCTAGCTGCTGAGTTTGTGTTCTTTTGACCAGGAACTTTCCTGGTTTGACACACACCTTTTAAAGTAAATTAGTATGGCCTTTGTGAATGTCCCATTGTGCATGGTGTGCCCCATTCACATTCACAAAGGACATTACAGAATTGCAGATTGCTCCACTCACAAAGACATACTTACTACTGTCTTGTACAGGTGCACATAATACAGAACATCCATTCAGCAGCCAGGGTTCTCAAAAGTACCAACTTGCGACTTTACTCTCAATTCGTGGAGCAGGTCACAATGGGATAATGCATGGTCATTATAATAATTATGTCTTGCACAGCACATTAAATTTGCATACCAATTCAGATGAACCTTCATGATGCACAATTTCGGTCCAAATCACTGGGATTAGACTACATGAACTGTACAGGATAACACAACATCAGGCTGTGCATTTAGTGGCATCCTCATCCACTGCTTCTCATACGTTTGTCATATAATTTAAAATGTTCCGGACTATTTTGTAAAAAGAAATTATTATTCTGTATTATGTTTATAATTGAATGCATGAAATAAAACTGAAATTGTACATACACCTGCAGGCTATCAGCATTCTTTGGCACTTTTTTGCCAACAAAACTGGTACATGAATATTTGAGTTTGCTAGCTTAAACAACCCACTATCCTGTAAATGAAACTCGCATCCCTTACTAATCCTTTGATATGAAGCTGATACCAAGCAATTTTGCAATGTCCTCAATGATAACAGCTAGTGTAGATGGCTAGATGCATGGCTTAAAGCAGCACTAATTGCAAACCATGGAGATAGGTACACTACTTGACTGCCAGTGTAATTCCAATGACCTTCAACAATGGTATGGGCCTGAACTCAAATTTGACACAATTACCTATAATGCAAGATACCCTTTGGATTTAAGGGATTTAATAGATGACTATTCAGAAGATATCATTAAATATCTGGCACAAATTGCAACAGTTTAGATGATTATGGAATTGGAAAGGGACTATCAGCGATTGACTAAACCAGAACAAGCTTGATTTCAAAATTCAGACTTCTGCATTTTGGAAGAAGCATAGATGTCTGAGTTAATTTTTTATTACTTCCGTGGTCAAAGTATGTGCTTGAGATCGGCGATCGCGTAAATGTATTGTTGTCAAGACTGTTGATCAGCCAATCAGTGTGATTGTTTATCACTTCTGTGTTTATGCTTGTGTATGCTTGATGCACAGCACAGACCATGGAAGTAATAAAAAATTAACTTTAATGAAATGAACAAATTATAAATGTGAAAGCAATCTGATGAAAAGAAAATCTGATGTTCTAAATGATAGGATTGTATAAAAGTATGTATGACTTGTACATGCTTTTATTATTGTGCATCTGGGGCTGTTGTACATGAGTAGCCAATGCTGGGAATAGCAATTTACTACAAAGCAAGTTATTTGTAATGTTTGATGAAATAGACATGAGATGTTACAATCAAATTGGCCTATTTATTATTGTTTTGATGATCGTGTGATAGAGCACATTGTCACTTTCACGCCTTGCTGTCTAGATTTTAAAGGCGAGTGGCCAATCACTCGCTAGCATGATGCTAGGTGAGTGGTCAAATCACTCTCTACATTATAATCAAATCACTCGCTATGTTTGAAAGATCATTCATACTAATATAAAACAATTTCACACTAGCTGTTCACACCCTCTCTTTCGTATCCAGGGATTAATGCTAACCTATTATGATAGATCGAATATTTTGAAGTGCTGAAACTTGAATGTAAATTGATATTGGATTCAATTTTAGGCAAGCAATATTTAGTGTCTTTGGCGAGTGGAAAATAGCTTGCTAGAAATTGAGTTTGGGAGAGCGGTGGCGAGTGAGAGTGATCGCTCGTCTCAAACAGCAAGGCCTGACTTTAATGTTGATCACTGTGGTTTCTTTTTCTTACCGTCTTATTTTCCTTGCTTTAGGCCACAAGGGTGGGTTTTAAGTAGCAGTACATCCAATGGTAGTACTGATATGGCTTTGAGTCAATTGCTGAAAGAAGATTCAGATGATGAGATGTGAACAAGGTATACACTGGCAGTTTCCATTTACCTTAACCTAACTAACTTTTCTGTCATGCATTTCTCCATCATTTTTGCAATTTCCTTGTAACTGATGAATTGAAGAACTTGATGAGTTGAATTTGTTAATGTTATGAGGAGTAAGGATGTGATATTTGGCGGTCAAAATTTGGGTTTGTATAGAATAATGTTCATCTGGGATTTTTAAATCATTACCCCAAAAATATGCCAAATTTGACAAAAAAAGAGACCCAAAATATACTGAATTTATTTATTGCTGTTCCAAATTACATTAAATGTGCCCATTTCTAGGAACATTTTGCAAATTTTGCTAAAGTTTTCACATAAAGTAAAACCCCGATTACAAGCATATATAGTGTTTTTATAAAAGCTTAATTAATTCGAAGCAAGCGTTAATATACCAATACAATAGATCAGTCTTAAAATAATACTTGTTTGTATATGCTTAGATCCGTAATTTATTTGCTCAAACTCCATAATGGCGACTGGATTAATGTAGCTTTCATCAGAAGCACACTATATGCTTGTAGACGGGGTTTTACGGTATTTGGCTAGAGAATCTGCACTTTTCCAGAAAATTGTGAAAAAATCCCATCTCTGAACAAGTTGTCTGATAATTCACCCCAAATAATACCAAAAAGGCTGAAAAGCACCCCAAATCTGCCACACCTCCTCCCTTTACACACCTTTTCACTAAGCAATATCATATAAATAAGTGTTTATATTATGTTTAAGGATTTCTCACTGAAAAGATAAAAATTACTCTTATGCTGTATCAGGAAAAACAGTGGCACACTCAAGAAATTGGTTAGCATGAAGAAAAATTTGTCTATTTTGTATTTTCATTAGAAAATATCTTTTGCAATATGTACACTTTTCAGAAATTGATCAGTCTTTCCTCATACATGCTTCTAACAAGTCCCCAGCTCTCTTGCAAATGTTAATATTTAATTTCACTAAGAGCCCTGAGTGGCTAAGCCCGGCCCCCCCCCCCCCAACTCAACACAAAAGTTGACAACCATGAGAGTTAACAAATGGCACGGAAAAGGGGTAATTTTTACCAGTAGCAAGGACTGCGAAATTGGCAAAATAGGGGTATTTTATTTGCACTGTCTGTGAAATTTGACAGTGAAATTTGACAGTGAAATCAGCAATATAGGGTATTTAATTTGCACTGTCCGCGAAATTTGGATAAAAGGGGTACTGGAGAAAATCCAGAACTTTTATGTCAATATTTAGTGTAATTGATCAGGGGTGTTTGAAATTCTAATCATTGAAAAGGGGTGTTTGAAATTCTAGTCATTGAAAACCACAAAAAGGGGGTGTTTTAGGCCAAATTTTGTCCTTGATTTTGCATGAAAAAGGGGGGTAATTTGATGAAAAATCATTGCAAAGGGGGCCTTTCAAAGATTTGGTAACTCTCATGGTTGTCAACTTTTGTGTTGAGTTGGGGGGCCGGGTGGCTAAGCAACTCATTTAAGGGGGCATATATTTTCATTTTTACATACATATAAAATGTCCAAAAGCTATTTGCCCATTGCCATCTGTCTGTTATTTTTAATACTTTTTACCTTTAATACTTTTTACCTTTCTACCAGACCTGCAGGATGGATTCGTATGGAAGAAGAGCCACAGGCTGAGGATATTGACTTGCAGGGGTTACCCAAGAATGATGCTGAGAGTTCACCAGGTGACAATGTGGAGAAATAATTACTATACCTCATAAATATTTTAACCCAAACATCTTATTGGTTATTAACGCTAGCATCAGAGTAGGCCGTATTTTGACTACTTCCCCATGCCTATGCAATTATGCACATGCAGGGAAGTAATAAAAACTTCCACACCCCTACTTCGATCCACATGGTTATTCGACCTGCATTCATACGTAGCATTATGCAGATGCGTTTATTGTGAAAATGGCATCTAGTGCAGTTACGAGATCACCGATGGATATTAACATGCAAATTTGACGTTTTACAAAACAAAATGTTATTAATGGAGTGTTAAAAAGACAATTATAATAATTCAAATCTAAATTGATTGAACAGAAACCCTACAATAAAATCAGGCACATTGTGTAAGCAAATATTAAACTTATTTACCATGCTGGCACGCCTACCGATACCGGTGTGTTTTGAGCTTTGTTTACTTTTACTGTGATAGTGAAAATATTAATGAGGTATAGTAAAACAAATATAATATGTTCCATTTCAGGAAGTATTTATAACTACTGGTCCTTGGTGTTGGATGATTTGACTTAGTTCTACCCTTCACTGACACATTGGGAAGTAGTCAAATCATCCAACACCTCGGGACCAGTAGTTTTGACTACTTCCCCTCAAAACATGTTGTATTTGTATAATATCAAACAGAGTTTGATTGGAATGGCAGCTATCCAACTCAATCTGACAACAGGACGTCACAGTTGACCACGAGTCAACGGTGGAAGCTCTATAGTCCGAAGGTTCTTTAGTCCGACGGTTCTTTAGTCCGAAGGTTCTTTAATCCGACGGTTCTTTATTACGAAGGTTCTTTATTCCGACGGTTCTTTATTTCAAGGTTCTATAGTCCGAATTTCAAAAAAGGTTCCCTAATCCGAATATTAAAAGAGGTTCTTTAATCCGAATTTTAAAAGCGGTTCTCTAGTCCGAATATGAAAATAGGCTCTATAGTCCGAATTTTAAAAAGGGTTCTATAGTCCGAATATGGAAATAGGCTCTATAGTCCGAATTTAAAAAAAGGTTCTCTAGTCCGAAATTGCAAAGCGGTTCTGTAGTCCGAAACGGATACCGTGTTCTTTAGTCCGAATTCTTAAACAGGTTCTATAGTCCGAATTTTATTTTCATCATTTGTTTCAGTGTCAAATCATCAATTGTTAAATACATCTCCGCTGAAGTTCAACATGATTGCTTTTTCTGGATATTTTCCGTAACATACATTGACGTTTATCTTTATTCTGGTGGTATTTTCTTCATTTTCATCTATTGTGCATTCCGTTATAATATTATATACTATGCGATATACTAAATAATCAAAGGTGTATTCGAGTTCTAATTTTAATTGCGCCATCCCGCGATCCAAGTAAAATTTTTTAAGGTATAGGCCTAACATGCCTCTCTTTTTCCTTACAAGTCCACATCATCATCATCATCAGTCGGCTGCGGAGCAGGCGACTACAAGCTTTCTCCAACTAGTGCGATCTTGGGCAAGCGACACAATTTTGTTTGGCTGCAGCATCCCTTCAGTATCTCCCAGGAGGTGCTGGACATACTGTAAGTACAGTGTGCTTGGCGTCATCCGGTTTCCTCTTCCCATGTGGTGGAATATAAAGCGCATATTCTTTCACAGGCTCGCCATCTTCAAGACGCAGTATATGGCCGAGAAATTTGAGTTGATGAATCTTGACTCTGGCAACCAGTGGAGTGGTGTTGGTCAGGTTGTAGATGGTTTCATTTGGAATCCGATCCAAAAAAGGCCAAAAAAGAAGTCCACAAAAAAGGCCAAAATGTTTCCAAAAAAGATTTAGTTTTTACAGGAATCCACCCACATTAATTACATCGTGATTTGGTGGTGTGCGCCTTTAGCAGTAGCGCCATCCCGCTTACCATGTTTACCATATAAACTCTGCTTTATCTAGCTAGAGGCGCAGTATATGTTAATGTTTTAACAATTCGGACTATAGAACCTTTTTACTGATTCGGACTAAAGAACACGGTATCCGTTTCGGACTATAGAACCGTTTTGCAATTTCGGACTAGAGAACCCTTTTTGATTTCGGATTATAGAGCCTATTTCTATATTCGACTATAGAACCTTTTTTAAATTCGAATATAGAGCCTATTTCTATATTCGGACTATAGAACCTTTTATAAATTCGGACTATAGAGCCTATTTTCATATTCGGACTAGAGAACCGCTTTTAAAATTCGGACTATTGAACCTTCAAATAAAGAACCGTCGGAATAAAGAACCTCTTTTCAATTTTTTTCGGACTAGAGAACCTCTTTAAAATTCGGACTAGCGAATGCTATGAACACATGTTCGGACTAGCGAACCTTCGGACTAAAGAACCTTCGGATTATAGAACCTTCGGATTATAGAGCAGTCCCCGAGTCAACACTGGGGGCAGTACCATTTTTCTGCAATTAGTTATTCATGCCAAAATGGCGATCACACATTGTCTGCTTTGGCTGCATTATTTTTCCCATATTTAAATGTAGATCAAATGTGTGATTTTAGTAGGAATGAGAGTAAAGTGTAACAGTGGAAATTATCATAAAATGAATTTTGGAAGAGGCTGCGACCCCCGCAGGTTGGGAACTGCTGGGTTTTTTTTTACTCAGTACACTTGGGTGTGAGGGCTTAGAATTTGGTTGTGCTCATGCAAAATTATAAATGTATAGCTGTTTCACACATGCTCTGCTTGATGGAAGCTTACCAAAGGAGGTATTTTTGGAAACTGAGTTACTGTAATTATTACCTTTAATATACAAATATCTATCATAATATACTGAAAACGCCAAAGGTCCTAGTAGCATACTTGGTTCTAAAGTTCTGAGGTTTTATGATGTTTATATTTTTCAATATTTTATTGTCTTTTTACTCCATATGCCTTTGTCTCAATTTCAAATTTGCTGCAATTGGCCCGCCCCCATGGACCAGATTATGTCACATTACCATTTTGGAATGTATATATCAGGAAATGCTCTCATTTTTTACATTTACATAGTAGTGTACAATACATAGTGTTAAGGCAAAATATGAATTGCACAAAATATTTGCATACAAAGTCTATTTTGTTATAAATTCACATAGAATGTGATAAATTCAAAGTAATGCAAAATATTGCGAAAATTACTTTCATTTCTTAAATTGTTTTCTTCAAACGTATTTGTTGTATTATAAACTATTATGATCACATGCAGCTGTATCTGTGAAAAAATAGGGTCAAGATTTTATAAATTTTAAGCTATATCAACCATATCTGAAATATGTGCTATATAATGAAAAGGTATATAAGATTTTTTGAGTTATGTAAGCTATCCACCAGTGGATCTTCTGCGACCCCTACGCAGAACTTCTGATAGTGGATTAACTGCGCAAGGTGGACACAGGGAATCCACAGTCGGATTTTCGGCGCACATGCGCTGAGTCCCCTCCGTATATAGGTGCCGGTGGAGTATTTCTGCGTACGGTCGCAGGGAATCCACTGACGGATTTTCGGCGCACGTGCCCAGAAACTCCCCTCCGTATAGTTCCGGAGTAATTCTGCGCGCGGTCGCAGGGAATCCACTGACGGATTTTCGGCGCACGTGTGCAGAAACTCCCCTCCATATATAGGCGCCGGTGGAGTAATTCTGCGCACGGTCGCAGGGAATCCACTGACGGAGTTTCGGCGCACGTGCGCAGTAACTCCCCTCCGTATATAGGCGCCGGTGGAGTAATTATGCGCGACGGTCGCAGGGAATCCACTGACGGATTTTCGGCGCACGTTTTTCTTGAATTGTTATGACTTAATATTGGCCTACCCTAGAATGTTTCATAAGAGATAAGAAAAAGGGTAGAAAGTAAGAAATGTTATTTAGAGTCAGAAGTTACGGTTCTGCGCATCAAATGTCTCGTGTTTAAAAAGAATAACTTAGAAAGTATGAAATGTATATATTTTTAGAGTTTATTTTTAATACGGTGGAGTATTTCTGCGCACGGTCGCGCGCAGGAAATCCATTGACGGATTCTCAGCGCACCGGTCGCAGAGTATCCACTGACGGAATTTAGGCGCACGTTTTAATCCTCCCATGAATTGTTATGATTTAATACCTGTAATGTTTCATAAGAGATAAGAAAAAGGGTAGAAAGTAAGACATTTTATTTAGGCCTTATATCTTTAGAGTCAGAAGTTACGGCTCTGCGCATCAAAGGTCTCATGTTTAAAAAAAAAACTTATAAAGTAAGAAATATTATATATATTTTCCCGTGCGAGAAATACTCCACGAGCTATATACGGAGGGGAGTTTCAGCGCATGTGCGCCGAAAATCCGTCAGTGGATTCCCTGCGACCGTGTGCAAAATTACTCCACCGTTCTAACTTCCGACTCTGTATATATAATTTCTTACTTTAAATAATATTTCATATTTTCTATCCTTTTTCTTAAACGTGCGCAGAAAATCCGTCAGTGGATTCCCTGCGACCGTGCGCAGAAATACTCCACCGGCGCCTATATACGGAGGGTTGTTTCAGCGCACGCAAGAGAAAAATCCGTCAGTGGATTCCTTTGCGCCCACCGTGCGCAGTTAATCCACTATCGGAAGTTTTGCGTAGGGGTCGCAGAAGCTCCACTGGTGGATCATGTACATACATGATTTTTTAGCTGAAAATTTATGTTCATATTTTGTATAAGAAATATTATATTATAGAATAGTTTATTCAACACCAATTATTGATCTTGAACTGTGTCATGAAAGATGGAAAAATCAACTTCTTATCATGGCTTATAAAGGCCCTTTCAGTGATCCCAACAAAAGTGCAAAAAATTTAATTGAAGTGAAGGATAAGTCATTAAAATTATCATTATGTATTTATGAAGTGAATAATAATTGGCGAAAAATGAGGTAACAGCAGCATTGACAAAGTTGAGGCTCCATTCAAATACACATAGCTTATAAATTATTCATGTAAATGTCTTATTTCGTCTTAAATACACGGCTTTTGGCTGAACCTCAAGCAGGCTGTGTAAGCAAATCTATGACAATGACAAAGCTACCAAAATCTGAATTTTGATGATTTTTACGATTGTCCTGATGAGCAAATCACTGAATGGGTCTTTAAAGCCATATTATAACATTTGCTGAGGAAGACGCCTCACTGAATTTTTAAAATTCCTTTTTTACACGATTAAATTGTACTTTATTAAACCAATATACCCTGCAAAAATCAAGACTCTAAGTGTTGTAGTTTTGTCAAAATCCGTGATTTTGAATTAAAGGCTGATTCAGCGCTTTATTATTACGATGGAATTATTAGTCGAACGCATACACGATGTTCATAACACACAGTACGTCACGGCGTGCGGGACGGTGATATACATTAACAAAGGGTCGTACCACAACATGACCGAAGGAGTGGTACGTATTGGCATGACATATGCACTGGTAGTAAATTCCAATTTTCTTTGCTTTGCCGTAGTTGTTCGGCTCAAAAATAAAAGGGGATATATCTGGCAGTAAAAGATAACATTTTATGGCAAAGAAATGCTAATCTATTTTGTTTGAAAATGTTATAATATTGCTTTAACTGTGTTTATAGTTCAGCACCCTCATAGCTCTTCTTATGTAATTTGCTTTCACACATAATACTCATTGAAGGGCACACACCGCCAGGCATTTAATGACATTCAAGTCATAATATGTGATTTGCACCACAGCGACACCCTCAATTTTTATTGAATCTCTA
Organism: Amphiura filiformis; assembly: GCF_039555335.1. Lineage (NCBI taxonomy): Eukaryota > Metazoa > Echinodermata > Ophiuroidea > Amphilepidida > Amphiuridae > Amphiura > Amphiura filiformis. Next base: position 66,498,238 of record NC_092631.1, on the reverse strand, counting down.
CCTTTTGCATGATTGTAATGCCCAATGGTGTACTAAAATATATACCACATGAAAGACTTAACCTGAAGTGCATGCTTTATTTTACAGTAAAATTTTTAAAAACTTAAAAGTTTTTATATTAAATCTGGAGATCTCCGGTTTTATTCCGAGCTCACTGATTGAGTGATGGCTGACATGTCTCATGTATGTGTTATCATTGAATCCACTGTGCTTTGAATGATTTGAAAAAGAAATCATGTAACTACCTCTTTGAAGGAAATAAATACATTGGTTCACAGTATTAAAGTAATGAATAAAAATTTGTCATAGTATCTTTGTTTTGTCGTCTTATATGATTTTCTTTAAAAGTAATTGTTTGTTCCAGTACAAATAAGTTATTATGTTGGCGGCTGAGCTTGTTATCAGATTAGTTGATAGGATGTTATAATGCCACAGACTAAACGAACCAGCAGCAGACACCATTATGGTCTCAATCAGTGCCCCTCCCCCTTTTTGACCCAAGTCCTATTTGCGAGCATAGCAAGTGAAAATATAGAGGTTTTAAGCCCTTAAAAGTCAACAAATTTTGTAAAAAAATCCACTTTTTCAAAATCCATCCCAGTCCACTTTATCAAAATCGGCCCCCAATGAATCCTAGATATGGGCCTGTACATATTTGTTTTTAATGCTCCAGCAAATGAAACTTTCATAAATGCAGCATGTTGGTCTATGCGATGATTTACCATACCATTGTCATTATGTTGCTATTTTCAGTAGATAGCATGTGATTGTTGTTATCTTCAGTGTTCATCAGTATAATTGGTCCATACAATTTCATCCCAGCAAACACAAAAATGTTCTTTAAACATTTATTCAAAATGTTTCAATAACATTTATACGTAGTTTCTACATATCGGGTTATATTTAAGTCATGAATTCGTATTTAAAACATTATTGTAAAATATTTTGGGCAAACATTTTTGCGAAATACCGTAAAACCTTGCCTGCAAGTATACTAGTGTTTTTGATGGAAGCTAAGCTAAATTAATACGAAACACCCTTAAATACTATGCCAATACAATAGATTGGTCTTACAATAGTACTTGTTTGTATACATGTATCGGTAATTTATTTGCTCAAACACCATAATAATGTTATACGATGCATGGTGCCTGGATTAATTTAGTTTTCATCAAAAGCACTCTAGCTTAGAAGAGTTTTGACAGTACTTCGTTAACAGCCAAATAACATTTTGGTAGGTTTTATTTCTTCACATTTTGTTTTCTGAATGTTATTAAAACATGTTTATACCCTTCTTTAAACGTTTTCTGTAATATGTTGTGTGTTTGCTGCCCTTGGGCCTAGTTATGTTATCTTCAGTGATAGAAAAATTTAGTACAGTCTATGTAAAAGTTCACTGACCATTTTGTTGTTATAATGCAGCAAAAATTGACAATTGACATTTAATAATATAATAATAATTATATAGAAATTTAATAATTATATGGAAATTTATAATGCACAAGTATCCGTCAGAGCCGCTCACTGCGCAACAACAGGAAATCATGAACAAAGGGGAATGAACAGTGCATAATACAGAAAATATACAAAATACCATATTAATTAAGAAAAACATTGTGAGTACAAGTCATCAGCAAAAGCAATATTAAACATACGCGCCTTTAAAGAGTCCGAAGTAGTACTGACAGTGACAGTTTTTAATATGTAAGAAGATTGTTCCAAAGTTAGTGATATTGTTACTTCTTTGGAAATAACAAAGCCATTTGAACAGTGGCAGCACCAGGATTTTTTTTTGTGGAGGCATGGGGGGGGGGGGAAATCGAACAAATTTTGCGCAAAATTGACGCTAAAAGTGGAAATTTACGTAACTTTGCCTCAATTTTGAGGGTTTTGCCTCAATAGTGAGGGTTTTGCCTCAAAAGCAGTAGTGCCGCCACTGCATTTGAAGCCATTTAGAACTAGAAATTCAATTTTCGAAGCTTCTGTTGGCTCTCACCATGTGCACCCAAAGATATTCTCACCCAATGCACCCTTAGGCCTAGATCCAAACAGTCCGTCTCTCACCCAATGACCCCATAGGCTATTTTGTACATTTTGCTCTCACCGGATGCCCTTACTTTCGCGAATGTGCCAGCCCTACACCCATTCATATTGAAGTGCCCCCCCCCCCCGACACCACCATATTGGAGGTTGTGGAACTATCGGCCAGCCATACATTTGCGTCTGACCAGGAGGGTGAAAGTGCATAGGAACAATGCCGGAAACTACGTCACGCTATTGTTCGACCTAGGCTACATATTTTTTAACGCATGCGTGTTCGTCAATACAGCTTTAGTCTCCTCCGCCTTCACAACACGGTACGTGGAGTGTCTGGAATCACACTGACGGCGGAGGAGAATACTAGCTGGTCAGACAGTTTAATTTTATCAAGCATATAATACCTGAACAATCACCGTCATTTGATCGATTTACTACAGAATATATTGTATATTCAAAATATAATTTTAATATTGTAAACCTGTATACTTATATATTTGTGTACTAAAGTATAAGGACACGTGAATAAAATCATGTCGAAGACAAAATGGCCGCTAATCCGCCTATTGTCTAGACCTAGGATACATATTTCAACAGAGGGCAGCAGACTAGGATGCCTATCCCTTTGTCCAGGGGGGGTGGGACGTTGAGGTTTCGATACTAGATTTGGGGTTTTGAGGTTGCAAATGGCGCGAAACTTTGTGTTAAAACCAATGGTGACATATCCGCTAAGATCGATTACGTTGCCCAATTTCCGTCATCAATATCATTTAAACTACCGAGCGCACCTCCACAAGTTTTGGAATATAGCTAGAAAACGTTATTTTAAGCAACTTTTTTCGGCTCACCTCAGAGGTGGAGCGAAGAAATTTTGAGATAAAAGCATTTGAAATTTGAGATTTCGCGGGGTTTTGGGGGATTTTTAGTTTAAAATTTGCCGTTACATTAATCTCTTCAACAGACTCAAAAGCAGTCGGTTGTGTGGGAAGAGGTTATAGTAGCGTACTGGATGTACTGTTTCATAGATGGACAAGTACATTGTAGCTCGTCGCCGGTTATTTCCTGGTGATACGAAGGAGAAGTCAGCTCTTCTGTTTACAAACAAACTAATATAGCTCTGTTTACAAACGTGATGACAACCTGAGCATAATATACTTGATGGTGAGTGTGCGGAGTATTAAATTGGTATAGTAATTTCACTGAGTCGCTTTCTCGAGCTCACTGTTTTCGTAGGGTCACGATCACGGACACTGCACTGATGCAGAAAGCTTATAATTATTGCGAGCGAGCACAGTGATCAGTGCATGATGTCCCGCATGATGTGTCTCTAGTCCACAATAATTATCCATCTCATGATCTATTATAATTAACTGTCACTGTAAACTGTGTAACCATGACCATGCTGACCCTGGCCATGGTAATTGCCGTAATTGTAATTTCACTAAACTTTTAACCCTTCGACTTCGTAACTCATGACTTTACCGTTCGACGCGTTCATGTTCGTAAAGTTACGAATACCCAATACTAGATGTAACTTAAGGGTACTGTTCGTAAGTAAGTTTAGTGAAATGGAACTTACGACTTCGTCTGAAGTTACTGAATAATTTTGAGACTTCTTTAAAGCTTTGTAAAGCTTAGTCAAGTTAGTGAAATGGACACCTTGATCAAACTGTAACCCTGGGGCTGGGCGCTGGGGGCACTTAACACAAATGACCATACAAGTATGTTACCCCGAAAAGACCCCCTATTTCGGATTTTGCAGCTCTGAAAGACCCCCTATAAGTGACCAAACTAGAGCTCCAAAAGACCCTTGATTTTGATAATTTCAGCTTTAGAAGGTTTTGTCAGGCAATTTTCAGCCAGAAAGCAAAGAAAGACCCTTGATTTTGACTGTTCGCAGCTCCAAAAGTCCCCATTTTGCTTGTTTGCAGCTCCAAAAGACCCCCTTTTACCGGGGCAGCTCCCAAAGACCCACCACTTCAAAATTCCAGGGGAACATACCCACCAAATTTTGTTGATGTGCCCCCCCCCCCACCCCGGCCGTAACCCTGCCTATGCCCTACTACCCCTGGTAACTAGTGACGTACTTGACGCTTTAATGTTTTTTGTAATTGTAGTAGGCCTACAGCTTTTAAATGCATGTATGTAAACACGGCAGTAATTATACTTTGAGCCAACTCATCCGATTTAAATTTGAATAAACATTACTGGAGTTTGCACAGACATCACTCTCTCGAGGAAGTCAAATGGACTATTATGCCTCGCCGATTTCGGGCGGGGGGGGGGGCATTTTTTAATGCCGAGCCCTGACCATGTCTCGGCCCCATACAACATGGAATTTCCCCAATTGCTGTCCATGGACTTCCAACATGTGATTGTCTTGGTGCCTAGCAGGAAGTTGCATGGCTGTCTTGCCTACTGCCAATATGAACTGTTTATTTATCATCAGGATGATGGATTATCTCAGAATAATTAATTATCTCAGAATAACTGATTATCTCAGAATAATAGATTATCTCAGATTCTCAGGATAATTGATTATCTCAATTTATATTGCAAATAGGGACATTGACAGGACAGGACTTGAGATAATTGTTGAGATAATTTGAGAAAATACATTATCTCAAGATGTTTTATCTGGAGATGATAAATTATCTTGATAGTAAATTATAGATTATCTTGAGATCATTATCTTGAGATAATCAATTATCTTCAGATGATCAATTACCCTATAATAAATTACCTTGAGACAATTAATTATCTCAAGATAAATATATGGAAATAATAAACTATCTCAAGATAAATATCTCCATAATCTTTTTGTCCAGAGATAAATCCCGGGAAGATAAATATCTTGAGATAATAAATAATCTTGTCATGATAATAAATTATCTCGAAAAAATACATTATCTCAGGATGTTATTTATCTGGAGATCATAAATTATCTTGATTAGCAAATTATCTTGATAATCTCTAGATGATTAATTTACCCTGAGATAATCAATTATCCCGAGATAATTAATCATTCTGAGATAATCCATTAACCTGAGACAATTATCTTTAGATAAATGGAAATAATGAATTACTGTATCTCAAGATGAATATCTCCATAAAAAAACCCTCTCTATATCTTTTTGTCCAGAGAATATCTCATGATGATAAATTATCTTGAAATAATTGATAAGTCACTCGAATCTTTTTTATCTGGAGATCAATATGTTGAGATAATCTTGAGATAAATTATCTTGAAATAATAAGTTATAAGATGACTTATCTCAAAGTAATTTATTATTTCAAGACTCTAATTTGTTATCTTTTATAGATAAGTGTCTCAATAAATTATCTTGAGATAAGTTTTATTAATAAATCTCAAGATAACAAATTATCTCAAGAGAATACATCATCTCAAAACCTTCTTTCTGGAACTAATAAATTATATAAAATCATCTCAAGATAAATATATGGTGATGATAAATAGCTCTTATGATAAATTATCTCAATATATATTTTTGAAGTTAAATATATGGAGATAATAGTAATAATGTCAAGATGATAATATGTATTATCTCAACTTAATTGATCATCCAGAGGCTATTTAAAGCAAGTACATATAAAAAGCTTTTCTTTTTAATTTTTTATGTCATGTAAAATTATTGTTATTATTGTCTTCTGTTTTTTACAGGAAGCATGCATGATGGTTTGGAAAATGGACCTTGTGATGGCTATACCATGGACATAGGAAACCATTGATTTTTGAATCAACAGCGGAACTATTCTTGGTGGTTATTCAATGGAGCTCAATGGATTTTTCAACCTACGGATTTGTCGCAAACTTCTCACATAGCACTATAACATGATTAGTCGTTTGGATTTAAGTACCAGCATTCAGCAGTTGGGGAAAAAATCAGCATAGTTGAATGAAATACTTAATTGTTAGTAGTTAATGGCATTATGTCAAAGTCTGGTTAACTTTATGACTAATTTATGAGACATTGCACTGTTTCACTGTTTGATGAACTCCAATAATAAACTAAAGGTTAGATCTGCACAATAATTATTTGTGAACAAAAATATTTACGGAAATGATTGTGCTCCTGGAGAACAAAACTATGGTAAAGAGCTCCAGAATTACTCCAATAATTACATAAACAACTGAATAATGCACCAAATGCCTGCCAAGATTATAATACAGGACATTGATATGATACAGGGTCTTTGAAAGAGCTGTGCAGTCAGAAAATTTAATATATAATGGCACAACAAAAAATGATCAGAATAGAGTATGATGTTATAGGTATTAAGGGGTACTACACCCCTCGATAAATTTAGTGTCTATTTTTCTCACAAACTAATAACACAGTGATAACAAAAGTTATGTATATTATAGGGCAGGAATCAATTACTACACTGGAATTTCAGTGACCCAAGACAAGCGGTTTGTTATTTATGATAAGAAATAAGGTACCACTAGGATGTACCTCGCTTCCAATCATATACTAAACCGCTTGTCTTGAGTCACTGAAATTTCAGTGTAGTAATATTGGATTCCTTGCCCCAATAATATACATAACTTTTGTTACCAGTGTGTTGTTATTTTTTGAGAAAAATGCAAAAATAGTCACAAATTTACCACATGGGTGTAGTACCCCCTTAAAGCATCTGCCAATTTTTTTTTTTAATTTTGAAAATTGACCCATATGGTCTGGATAACAATTTGAAAATTGCACCTCAATAGGTGTATAGCAATTCCGATTATTACAACATATGGGTCATATAGAGGGCACGGTGGCTCAGTGGTTACGGCCTTGGACTCATAATCTGAGAGCTTGCTCGACGTGCGTGGGTTCGATTCCCGTCCCACCACCGTGTTGCGCCCTTGGGCAAGGCGCTTTGCCTCGCTTGCCTCACCCACCCAGGTGCAATGGGAAGCTGTTAGGGGTAGTCACAGTCGTTGTACTGATGGACCCTGCGCCACTTGTAGGCTGCAAACGTGGTTCCGACATATTCTAATGACGGCTGAATAAATGTAAAGCGCTTAGAGGCTGTTTACGGCATAAAGCGCTATATAAATGTCTACATTTATTTATTTATTTATTTATTTTTCAAAAATATTTTTGTAAGCTATAAAATTTACCATTCTGAAATTAAAGAGGAAACCCAGCCAGAGCAGTTCTTCTGGAATAAACCAAACCTGCCTGGTTATCAAATTAGTTAGTGACAATTTACAAGTGACTTAACTAATGCATATTTATACTATGCCAGGGTCATTTGTTTGGCAATATTTTCTTAACATGATCAAAGACATTTCACTCCCTGGAGGTTTGATTCACCCTGGAAGAACTACTCTGGCGGGGCTTCCTCTTTAAGGTGGTACGTACTACACCCCCTGATAAATTTTGCATTTTTCTCAAAAAATAACTACACACTGGTAATAAATGTTATGTATATTATAGAGGCAAGGAATCCAATTACTTCACTGCAATTTCAGTGATGCAAGACAGGTGGTTCATTATATAAATGGGGTACATTCTAGCGGTACCTCTTTTCTTATCATAAATAACGTACCACTTGTCTTGAGTCACTGAAATTCCAGTATAGTATCTGGAATCCTGGATTCCTTGCCCCTATAATATACATAACTTTTGTTACCAGTGTATTATTATTTATAGTCACAAATTTATCAAGGGGTGTAGTACCACCTGCAAAAATAAAAACCTAGTAAAAATTTCCAGCTATGCAGTAATGGTGATGGTGCTCTTGGAGCATATGATCACAGTGAATCCATGTTGCAACCATGTAGCATCATAGGGCACGGGGGCACATGCCCCCCCCCCAATCGATTGCAAAGTTTATAAAATCCAATTGGAAAATTGCCGGATAATGGATTGTGCCCCCTCAATCAGCAGCCCTCGAATTAACCCACGGCACCCACAGCATTTTGCCGTGGGTGCCCATCCCCACTGCCATAATGCCCTCAAAATATGTCCTTTACCCAAGGCAGTCACTTGCCGTGCCCTCTATAATGAAGTTGCCGTTGGTGCCCCGGCCCAGCCCTGCCCCTTCATAATAAAATCATCTATGTTTGTGTGTGTTTTTTTCACTTTTGAGAAATTGCCTTGGCGCCCTTCTCAAATTTTCAACAGTTGCCATATGCCCTCTTGAAATATTACAAACTGCCGTGCTGCCTTGCCTTTTGAGTGAAAATCCAAGGCAATTAACAACTTGCCCTAAAAAAGTTGCTGTGCCCCTTCAAATCCTTAATTCGAGCCCTGTCAATCAGACACAGATGCTTTAATTACCCCCCCAATATGATGACCTATGCTTTGCCACTGATTACTTCTATTTGATCATGGTGCGTAACATTTAACCTTGGTCCTTTTTGGCTCAAACACATAAAACTGGAATGAAAGCCCGCCCCCAAGTAGGTTAAATTATGCATCTCTTGACTGGAATTTTCAAATTTCGCAAGGTTGTCAACCAACCATACTACCATACATCAATAATCAGCAAAGAAAAAAATGGCAAACCATCTTCTCTGCAACTGAACTATGCGGAGTCTGATACCATTGTGTATATGATATTTACCCATCTTACATGTATTTCTATTCCTACTCAAATGCAACACTGAAATAAATTCAAGCAAAGCAAATGATTATGCTTTCAATTTATTATTCTTTTCATTTTTACACATACAAAGTCATGATTGTTAACATCATCTGCCAGTGATTGTGTTAAAAGTTACCAAATTTGCCTTCAATAATGTAAAGTAAATCTTCAGATACCATGTAAAGAGGTTTAATAAAATGTTATTTTTATATAGCATGGTTCTACTATTATAGACTAAGTCTTGAGATTGTAGTCTTCTTCTCTCATCTTTAATGTCCATTTGCATTTTCCCCATTTTTTTGGCAATAGCTTGTGTTCATGGTGATCATAATTCAAAATCTTCGTTTCATGAAGAACTAGCTCAGTTTGCTGATCGCAAGGCCATATATTGCCACATGACTGAGTTAGCTGGGAGTGTTTCAAAATACTTGCATTTCCCTGACAATAATAATATAAAATTGGATGGTTTGAACCCAATACGCAAATTTATTGGTCGAGCTATGAGTTTTAAAATATTGGACGAGATGAATATTTCAATATTTTTTAACTCATACTAGCGAGACCAATAAATTTTGTATTGGGTGAAAAAACATCCAATTTTATCATTATGTTTTCAGAATCTTTTTTGGTCAAAAACATGACTTTTGGTAAAAAATGTGATTTTTGGTAAAAAATGTGGTTTTTGGTCAAAATGTGATTTTTGGTCAAAAATGAGTTTTGGTCAAAAAATTGTGGAAAACAATTTTGGGGGGAACATTGAACCTATCCAACACAGTCCAAGTTTTGAGTCCAAGTGTTGATTATATTCGCCACTTGCACGGTTCCGCCATTATGCACTATATGCGGGGAGAGCCTCGAACTGGCAGCATCCATGAAAGGAAGAATTACGTAACCTTACACAGAATGTTATGACTGGTTCAATTCCCATTCATGTATGCTGCCAGTTCGAGGCTCTCCCCGCACATAGTGCATAATGGCGGAACCGTGCAAGTGGCGAATTGGACTCTTTAACTCTGTACAAAGTATAGGAAGGAAGATTATGAGAACATAATAGAAATAAATTGAGTGTATGGGCGAATGGGGTTAGTTGCACCTTTGAGTCAAAAGAGTTCAGTGTGGGGCACTAATTGGGGGATGGAGGACTACTTAGGTTAAATCATGATATGACTGCTCTTGTGTTTTTTAACCAAGAACAAATTTGTTTATTTCCCAGGGGGGTCACTCCCATTGTGGCATGTACACCATCCGCGATAATAAAAATGCGTAAAAAGGGTAGTTTTTCGTGGGTAGACACGATACGTGTGTATCGTGTTTAAGGTGTAAAAAAAAAAAAATGGAAAAAGGGTAGCAAAATTGCAATTGCTAATACGTGGAAATGAAATTTAGGGTATGAAATTTGATGCAAGGAACAAAATCCCTGTATATGTTTAGGGTGTGAAAACAGGCGTGTGATATCTGTTTAGGGTATCGTTTTAGCCAAGGGTTAAATCCTTGTTTAGGGTGCATTTCAAAAGTTGATTATCGCGGGAGGTGTACAGGCCACAATGGGAGTGACCCCCTGCAGGTTTATTCAACCAGTCAGTCCGGGCAGACGCAAGCTCGGGCCCTGATAGGGCCAGGCTCAAACAAAAGGCTCAACCCAAAGCCTAAAAGCTTACAAGCATGATGTTCTCAGCTGTCTATCCAATCTATCACTACAAGATTCCTATTTTGTCCATCTGCAGACTGGTACACACAAAGTACCTACCCCGGTCCCCGCACTCCGTGCATCCGCGGGTATTCATGCTTGTCGGTGAACTTTAAAAACACCCCCTTTTGCATCTCATTTCGCGAAGTTTTTAGGGTAAAACAGCCCTTTTTTAGCGATTTCGCAATTATTTGCCCTTCGACAATACCCCTATTTTCGCTAAAACGCGAACGATATATTAATATACCCTTTTCTGGCAGAAACGCGTAGGCTGCTCGATGAAAATACCTTTTTTTCAATTTCGCGAACACATGGTTTGAAAAAACAACCCTTTTTTTGTGTGTTTCGCGAATCGCGTTTCTTCATTTGAAAACACCCCCTATTTCGCGAAATTTTCGACAAGCATGAATACCCGGGGATGCACGGAGTGCGGGGACCGGGGTACCTACACAGTACCAATTATGCCACTGCACAGGATCCACCAGCAGTGGTACTGCACTGGTTCTAAACTGGTACTCACCTGGTACTGCACAGTACCAGCCAAGTACATGTACCTCCGACTACCTCAGCGATGGTGTACCTGTGCAGGCAGCCCAATATGAATCAGGTAGTGTAACTGAGCTTCATAATATTAATCCTAAAACACTTAATGTCATAGTCCACTGCTTAGATTTAATTGGAATGTAAAATCTAAAAGTTACTTGTCGATTGCTTGTTGCCACAAATGGCACTGTAGTACACCAGTACACAGACTCGCAGAGAGAATGTTTATTGCAACTTTTCGATCTCAAATATGGTTCCTGACTACCAGTTGCCTGAGTTATCAGTTTCCAGGGCTTGGTCAATCTTTTGCCTTACCACACACACCAACCTATAAATTTAAAAAGAAATATAATAAAATATTGTTTCACATCGAACAAGTTTTTACTGCAAATTGAAAATGATACGTGGGATACAATGATATTCTGGGAGACAAATTACTGCTGGTGGCAAACATTGGCAAAATGGTGCAAGTGGTTATGAAAATGTCACTGTTAGCGACAACATTTCAAATTCATTTCAAAGCAGTTTGAGGTACCGGTACTCATGCTTTCTTACATGTAGCTCCAACTTCCACTGACATTCTCCGCACAAAGGTGTGAGGTGTACACCACAGCCACAAGAGGGCACACAGAAAAAATAAATTATCAACAAATTCACAACTACTTTCCTCACATGAAGTTAAATTAAAGAAATCTTTATTTTTTACATCAGTGTAAATTTTGAGCACATTTGAAGGTGTAAGGTGACCAAAACTGTGACTGAAACTATAGTCTCTTCCCGGAGACTGGCTTAATCACAAATGAATGAGCAAGGGTTTGCCGTAATAAATACAATGTACATTTGCCTACCAAATCACAGTTTATACTAGTGCCGTACACTAAAATTCAGTGGCTAAAATACACTGTACATGGCAAATTCCTTTGCTGAAACTGCAGCCCATTCATGGTGGATGATCATGGAATTGTCTACATTAGGGACTGTTCACAAACACTTGTTGGGGGGCTGATTCAAAAGGGGGGCTCTTAAAAGTTTTGACCCTTCTAGGGGAGAGGGCTCTGAAAAATTGACCACAAATTTTCCCGGAAAATTGAGTATATGGGGTTGACCCATAATTTTCATGTCAAAAGGGGGCCCTGAAATTTTTGAGATCTGAAAAAGGGGGCCCGAAAAATTTTCACGATGAAATTTTTTTGCATCAGGGCCCCTAACAAGTGTTTGTGAACGGTTCCTTAATTTATTTTACTGTAGGATACATGTGTATATACGAGGGGGTATCCAAAAGTTTTTGACATCACCCAGAAGTGAAAGAGCTATATTGATGAAATTTTGTCAGTGTAATCACTGGTCCTTATGTACATTATGGTTCAAAAATGGTCTCATAAGTATGTTTACTTTCTTTCCAGGTGGCGCTAGATGGGCAGTAGGCGCATTACCTTTTCATGATAAGATCCTCCACTTTCTTGAGTTTCTTCACTGTGGCGCGCCATCCATAAGTGATGGACGCCCACTTCTTGGCTAATCTGTGAGGGACATGTGGCCAGTTTGGAAATTCCTTTTTCAAAAAGCAACAGTGCAATATGATGGGCAATCATCACCGTAGATAGCTTTCATTTCATCATAGATTTTATGAGCATTGTAGGCCTAACCCTTCAAATGCAGGAACCTTAATCACGCTTACGCTCCTCAATTTTCACCATCTTGCGGGTTATGCGCCTAGCTACTGCCCACCTAGTGCCATCTGGATAGAAAGTAAACTTATACTTATGAGAGCATTTCTGAACCATAATGTACATAAGGACCAGTGATTACACTGACATAATTTCATCAAAATAGCTCTTTCACTTCTGGGTGATGTCAAAAACTTTTGGATACCCCCTCGTACAATGTACATGTCATACATCATAGACTTACTTGCAAACTCATTTTGTGTGGCATGGTGGTGCAGTGCTCTAGCCTTCTCCTGTCTTTTTCTCCTAATGACATGAAGAAAGAAATGCAAATTTAGATATCAAAATTTGAGGAAAATTGAGGTACATAATACATTAGATGCATGCATAAACTCCTCTAGTTGATTAATTTCACAAAAGTGAGGTTGAGCTTTACCCAAGGAAAATCTAGTACTTGGACATAATAAAACAAGCAAACACAAACAGAGAAATATTGAAATTCCCAATGATTACACAGACAGTACAAGTACCCACACAGATTTGGTGCCCTAATTTGTATTTACGAACTACACTGTATTGGTAAGCACCGGTATTTTCCGCAAAAAGTTCAAATTAGCATTTTTTTAAATCAAATTACGCGGCGCAGAGTTGAATTCGTTAAAATTAAGTCCTATGAGCAGTGGCGTGCAGTGGACGCCTTACCCCGGGGCTGAAGAAAATTCAATTTTGCTCAGCAGCCCGAAAAGGTTGCCCCAAAATTAACACATTTTGATATATAGTACAATTTTTTCAAATTTTCCGCCCTTTTTCTTTACTAATTCTTTTTGCCGCCCCTTCTTCTTCCGCTGCCCCTTCGATTTGGCCACCCCTGCTTTGACTCCAGGGGCTGGCGCCTAAAGCCCCCAAAATATGCGCATGATGAGGGCGGTCGACTGCATATCCGTCAGTACACGCTTTCAATACGGAATAAATGCTAACCTCATCGTGACATCATCCAAGCAGCAAAGTTCATTTCCCATGGAAAAAGCATGTATTGACGGATATGTAGTTTACCATTCTGCTATGGTCTATTTTCTATACCGGTACTTTTTTCTGCATGGATTGTATTACAGATCACCATGGGTTCTTTCAATTTTGTGAAAACTTTTTTGGAAAATGAATACTTTAAAATGGGTATCTTGGAAAAATCTTAAAATTGTGACCAAACCTAAAATTCAAGCGATTATACCCAAAATATGTGAATGTTAGCGCTTCACATACATTGTACATATCTTTTTAGTTTGATTTTTTTACTTCAATTACCAAGAATGAAGATGTAAATACATGATGAATTAATGCATACCCTTTTCTTTCTTCCTTTGTGTGCTGCTTTGCTTGTAGCTCGATCTTCCCCGTCAAAAACAACTATGGGCGTAACATTTTGCCTAACCAACACATCTACTGCTTAGCAGAAATCATTGACATACCGGGTACCTGTAAGAACCATAATTGCATAAAAGTGACATAAAAATTGGTTGATATACAACTTGTCCCTATCCCAACCCACCCCTTGACCAGTGGCGTATCTGTGGCAGGGGTCACTCTGCACCCCCCCATGGCTTTGACCAGGAAGGAAAACCTGAAAAATTATGCTAAATCAGCCTATTTTACACCTCTGTCTGAGAAAATCTACCCTGTGACCGGGTAAATCTACCGCACACCAGGATTTTGCCCGCTCTGACAAGTGACCTCAATACACGGTACACCACTGCCCTTGACAATATAGTCTACCCGTCCCCTTGACAATATATATATAGTCAACTACCTTAGCTTTATTCCCTCCAGCAAGCAAGGGACAGGTTGGTTACTGGTCAGTGACGAGTTGCCTTCAAAAAATGTGGTACAGGTTGACGCAAGGACAGGTTGGCATAGGAACGGCTTGTCATGTATTCTTAAAAATTTACTTCATTAGGAATGTGACCAGGTAACATTAAAACCAATCAACGGTACAGGATGCTTTTTTGGTCACGCAGCTATAAAAAGACAATTTTCATGGTTTAGAATAGGAGATTAATGCAAAATAAGCCCTTAATCCTTTCCTTCATCACCGAATACAAGTCACACACTTAAAATAATTTCTTAATATATGAATAGTATTGTAAATAATTGTGGTTCTTGAGAAATATGTCAATTATGAAGATGTTGCGTTTCAACTCTTTTCACATCATAATTACAGAACCACAAGATCTAGATCCACAAAATTGTAACTGGATTCAGCACCACACCCGATTTAAAATGATCATAACAATTTCACTACATGTAGATGGTATACCATCTACATTACATAGCATTTAATAAGCTTAAGCTTAAAACTTACTTTCGTGGATCAATTCCAGGTTGTGCAGATGTGTACTTCGTTAATATTTATGTGTAGATCCATAAATTGATGCGTCAATGCCTGCACTTCACCGCCCAAATCCGCGGCAGAAACCCTGGCAGAAACTTTATTTTCTATATTCTTGAATTTTGGGAGTAAAGATTTAATTCCCATTGTCACGATTCGATTGTAACCGTGTGTTGAAGCTGGTCAACTCCGGGATTGTTATTTACGATCAGCTGATTGAAGATCACAGGCTGTTTTTAACGGCTGATATTGCTAATTGTTCAAAATGCGCATGCGCTAGACATGCGCATAAAACAAATCGTGTTCCCGTGGTGTTGCCGTCGGGATTGCCCTGGAATTGCCAGAGAAGTATGACCCACCCCCCCTGCCTTTGTCTATTATTCCTGGTCTGACTCGAAGTGAAAAAGGAGCGTTGATTTTGGTATGTAACAGAGTCTATCATGAGTTTAGTATGACGAGCTGTATTTATCCATGTCCGGATTTGCAAAAGATGATGATGTAATCGGAACCGGTGCAAAAATATAACACATAACAGGACCCTGCCGTTGGTCGATGACAGTACACTTCCTTGTTCTGGTTTCCAATTTCATGATTTTTTGATCAACAGTTCAAAGCTTAATTAGCAACGATGTCTTATTGCTCCTGGTTTTCTGGAGAAAAGTACAAGGACCATTTTGAAAGTGGTAAGCTTAAAAAAGTTATTTTATAAAAAAAAGGATGACAGTTCTGGAAATGGTGTACAATGTTCATTTTCCCGTCGTATATGTTGACAACTTCCTGGTTTTTATACTACATGTAGACTCGCTTGCCAGTCCTATATACGCCGTACCTATGTTTATTAAGGACTGACTTACACCCGAATGTCAATGAATGGGAAATACTAGTCGGGATTATGCACTTGATCAGTTTCTCACGCGTTTGAACGGGAATTGGATTGCGTACTTTTTCGATGTTTAGTGAGCAAATTTCTTCAATATTTTGAGAAAATTATGTCAAATTTTCTATTCTATATTGTTTGGTAATAATGTCTTTTGCCAATAGTATGTTTAAAGTTGTAATTTTGTGTTTTTGATCGCAAAGATCGGATATTTTCGTGCCCGCAAGGGTGCCGATTTCGGCAGAACTTGTACCCGTACCCGTACTCGAGTCCCAATTTCCGTACCCGTACCCATGGCCATGGCTCCGGACCCGCATACTGCACCGCACTCATGCCCTATTTTGTCTTCGGACCCGCACCCGCACTCATGGACTGGGACCCGCACCCGCACTCATGGACTGGGACCCGTACCAGACTCATGGCCCGGGACCCACTCTGCATCCAGCACTCATGGCCTGGGACCCGTACCCGTACTCATGGCCCATGACCCGTACCCGTGGACACGGGTACCATGGGTACGGGTACCATACAGTGCCTGCCTACATGTATGCATGTAAGAAAGTGAGAGTAGATCTACTCTCACTTCTCACAAGCCTGTTAACTCCACTCATGCACTGAGTCCTCTGATCATAGACATATAAATCGAAATAATAGGTTACATGGATGAGGTTGGGTGGGGAGCAACACATGCATGGATCCAGATAGCAAGAGCCCTAAATTGTAGCCTGGCCCAGGGCCCTGAAAGAGGTAAATCTAGTCCTGGCTACACAAAATGTACATGTATGCTACACACAGGGTAGATACCTACATTGTCATGATTGTGACAGCCTCCAGCCTATGCACACTCATGCCACTCATACATAAACTATATAGGGCCTACATGTAGCATTCACACTCTGACTGATACAGAAAAAAATAGCAAACTGGAACTAAAACATTTCAAGAAATTGTTGTTTGTGGTGAATTTCAAGTTATCATGTTTTGATATCATTATTATAGCATTATTTTATTCATCATTTTAATATTCCCCATCCAAATACACTCCCCTAACACAAGTGCACACATAAAAACTACATTTTCCCACCACATGTACTTGGGCAGTATGTGTGCATTTGAGTCAAATGATACAGAGTTCCTTTGCCATTTATGATTTATTGGAGCTTATACATGTAGGCAAAATATTAATAATTATCCAGATGTGCATAATTAATAATGATAATAATTATATTAAGCTAATGGATAATCTGGTGGATGTGTGCTGGGATGTGTGGATGTGCATGAAAGGCTTCACTAAATTTGAAATCCAGTTGATGTTTTGAGGTGAATGCTATATCACTGCTAAATGTATGTTGAAATTAGTATTGTACAGTCTGTGTGTCAATACACAGACATAGTTAACATGATTTTTGCATCCCAAAATATTTAAGCTAGTGTAACGGGACCGAGCGGTTAGGTCTGATGGTATTTGTGGCTGGCAAGTGGCTTTAAGGGGTGGGTTGGCCGGAGCCGGAATCAGGCGGTGCACTGGAGGAGCTATGCTGGACCACTAAGAACTGCACTGGAAACTTAGACTTTACTTTGCACTAGTACTTATTTATTACTACTATTTGTCACCAAACAAAGCACCACAACAAAGTTATTTCACGAACAACAGAGCTTGTACTCCCATGAATAACCAGTAGCTGTTTACTACTACACAACAGCACCACAACCGAGTTGCATCAGAAACCGAGCTGTTTCAGCACGAACACGATCAGCAAACAGCAAAATGCCAAGCAGCAATTTCAGAAACAACAGAATTGGTACATGTACAGATTCAGCAATCGAAACAACAGTCTAGAAACAGCAGAAACATACAGAGCTGTTAAAGATAAAAAGAAAGAAAGAAAGAAATGTCTTGATGTCTAATTGTCTTACTTGTCTTAATGTCTACACACAATATATAATATAACATTGCAACATGCATGAGTGACCTGAGTGACCCGGCTGAACAATCAGATACATAACTCCTATTTAGTAGTAACTCCCTTTGGAACTCCTTTTTGACAATAACTCTCCTTTTGATAACTCCTTTTTACAATAACTCTGACTTGACAATAACTCTCTTTTGACAATAACTCTCTTTTGACGATAACTCTCTTTAGTAACGACTGTCCAGCACAAGCACACTCGTGGTCATTATCGAACAATATACATTATTTTGTTGCAATATCACATTTTAAGAAAACATAAGATAATCAATTATTTTGAATACCTGCTAACGGTGCACTAAGTGAGAATGACAATGATATCTAATCCCTGGCTATCATTAGTCATCTCACACAAAAATAATAGAAATGAGCTAATTTTGGGTTCATGTGTGTATTTCCCCACAACATGATAGTTTATGACCAACTCGCCCCATAACTCCTCAAAGAAAATCAAAACTCGCTAACACATAACTCTCTTGGCATGTGAGAACTTTAGATGCTGCAATTTATGCAATTGACAAAATAGTGCACATAATATTAATAGCAAGGATTCATTCTTATAACATACAATTTTAACAAGGCATGCAAAGGTATTTTGTGTTACATGTATAATATATCAAAACATAATGGACGAGTTACCTTCTTTTGGAAAATATTAATACTAACTAGTGAAGGCCTACTGGGCTCACAAAATAAATAACGCTTTAATAACTTCCAAATAGAGGACCTACATATCTGGTTGAAAATAAAAGGAATAAATGATAACTCGTCTGAACTCGACTTATACCTCGACTTCAAAAACTCACATTTTAGACTGATATCTTTGGTGAAACAAGAAATCACAATATAAAAATGTACCTATGTATTTGGTCCTGAATTAGGTACACAGCAAAATCACAATATAAAAATGTACCTACGAATTTGGTCCTGAATTAGGTACACAGATTGGTAGCACACATTATTAAAAACACATATTTTAAATCTGACTCACTTTATGTGATCAGTTGTTGCACACATGATTATATATATAAAAAGCTGGTAACTTTATGTAACCAGACACACATTTAGCATATAAAATGGACGGGTCTCAATATAAAAAATATGACGATAGACACACATAATTATGATACACAATAAAATTCGCATAATCAGCACCATATAAATATATGACACTCGAGTAAGGTGCCACCTTAATTCCTAGCACACTGCTGTAGCACCACATGACTATAGGCCTATGCGTATATGTCAAACTAGGCCTTACTTTCAGAAAAAGCACCAATATTTCCTTTGCAACTCTTTGGTTCACATTCATCCTTAACTCGCTTCGTCTTTACACTACAAAAATAGACAAATGTTGTTCATTTACCACGTCCACCACCATGTTTATATCCAAACAATTGCAAATGGAATACGGTAATCCAAAATGTTATGATTTAAATACTGTCTCATTCACGCCAACCTACAACCCAATGAACAATAATATTCCTTCTTTGGTACACACATTTAAATCTGGATTATGACTACAGTTCGCTTGGATCGTATCATGAGCTATAATAAATAATGGCATTTCTGCTCAAACATGATGCCATTTTGCATAACTGACATTTATACGCCTACACACAAGTTCATGTAACATGATAAATGCATAATATGAAGACACAGCGCTATCACCTATTTACTTGAACTTCACATGACTGAAATGTAACATCATTGACATGAAACTGATTAATTTCTTTTAATCCGCAATTAACATTTATAAAGCATACATTTCTTTTGACAATTTTGGTCACCTGAATTGACATAACAACATACAGAAAAGTAATTAACTAATTAATTATGAATATCCAAATAATCCATGCCAAACAACATTTTGGTCTATTATTTTGGTACATGAGTCAAAATCACAACAATGGGCGAGCAATCACTTAATTAGGAGCATCTGACATAATATAAACAAAGTACAAACATTCAATCTATTTTATACATCCTACACAATGACCCAATGCTTTGTATGACAAACCGTATTTGTATGTGTGCAGCGCTTGGCATGTACCTTGCCCTATGACCTATTGCCTACGTGACAAATTGCAAAATATTAATTTCCAAAATATAGATGATCTAGAAAATGACCAATTTTACGGCCAAATGCACTCATGGTTTACTCTACTGAAGTTAACATCTAAACATCATGATAAATACACATTAGTAATGACCCTTGCACACAAATTAGCGCCTGACATAATGTCAACAAAGAGAATTTTGAGCCCAAACCCCCGGTTATCATCTCAAAAATACGCAATATTTGGCGTCAATGCTTTCTTCACACGCAATTCCCAATACCAGAATAGGTGCACAAAATCTATCAATTTCCATGATTTAACACACTAAACACACACGCCACCGAGCTCATCGGGTGCTATAAACCTTCCTTTACTTCAATTAATTAACCAAATTTATTATTACCTGAATCCCCAGCCCTGTTTGGCGATGAAATATCACAATCATCGGAGCTTCCACGTTGCAATTTTGTACGGCCTCAACACTCCCAGTAATGCATTGCGCGGATCACGAGACGGAAGCATAAGGTCGCGCACCACTAAATATAAATTTCGAATCCCGTTACACTAGATTCACTAAGACCATCAGCATCTCTTTTTGTACTTCCACAAAACCAGTTCTACAATTTTCTGTAAATGGAAGTACTTCTTAGCAAATAGAAATGTCTCAGCAACTCATGGCACACACAACAAATTAAAATGTTGTATATGGTTATAACAAAATTAATTTCTCTAATTCTGTTAGTGCGAAATGTAGTTTAATTCATTTTTTGTGGTATAAATGACATCAAAGTGTGTATTTACAGCAAGGTATAATAGCCAATAAATTAATGTCAATATCAATAACAATAGCTTTGTTTATACACATGTACCCATAATGGGACTCATACAAGTATTCTAGTCCCAATATCTGTACCCGTACCCATGGCCCGTACCCATACCCGTACTCGAGTCCCAATTTCCGTACCCGTACCCGTACTCATAGCTCCGGACCCGGACCCGTACCCGTACCCGCACCCTATTTTGGGTTCGGACCCGTACCCGTACCCGTACTCATGGCTTCGGACCCGGACCCGTACCCATGGCCTGGGACCCGTACCCGTACCCATGGTCTGAGACCCGTACCTGTACCCGTACTCATGGCTCGTACCCGTACCCATACTCATGACGGGTCCCAATACTACAAGTCTGCGGCAGGGTTCGCGCCAGAGCGCGTCTTCGCGTCCATGACGCTTTTTTTGAGCGCCGGACGCATTAATTTTGAAATTATCAAACCTTCTGCGTCCGACCGGACGCAATAAATTTCAATGTCAGTCTTCAGAATGCAAGAAAGATCCCTGAAATTCGCCAATTGATCATCAAACTAAATACAGTATTCTCCGTTATATGCAAATTATATTATGCAAATTACGTGAGTTCGTGGATCTCATACTCCAAAATTAATGCCAGACAACTATGACGTCATAGAAGTAGCAATGTTTATATGGGTGTATAGTTCAGTGGTGAGACAAAAATATCGTGTATCCTGCCCTGCGTGACAATCTTCCAAAATTACCGGTATACAAGATTTTCAGGATTTCATAGATTCCTCACATTATTTTAATGCTTCAGCTAGTAAATTTGTGAGTTTCCTCTACTCAAAAATGTAGAACTTCTTGATTACTGAAGGAAAATTTGTGTTAGAAAGGACACATGAATAATCAGCTTAAGAAGTTAGGGTGCCGAATTTTGAACCACATTCGGCCTGCAACACTGCAATTGCATAACGTTGCCTCTACCGGCGCAGATAGTAAAGTTTGACTGTTTCACATCATCTAGTAAATTCAGTCCTTCCAAATGACAAAATTACCCAGTAATAAGCTTAACAAATGTTACAATTTTCCATGCATGGGTGGCCATGTGGTAATTATTGTACATGTGTCAATCATATTTTACTTTCAATTAGACATATATTTTGTTAACTCAATCAAACAGTGTGTTATTAATAACACACTGTTAAAACAAAATTGATTAGATATTGTGCATTGGTGTGAATTTGGGTAAGAGGTGATTTTGGCCTCGAGTCATTACGGCTCATAACAACATATTAACATACCTTAACCCAAACCCACCAGGGGCCTTTTGGCGATGGGAAGGGAAAGAAGGAAGGAATAAAGAGAGAAAAGAAAGAAATAAGTTGTTTACTCTGGGTGGGATTCGAACCCGAGACCCTTCACATGCCAAGCAGATGGTCCATGACACTTTGCCATGGGTCTTGGGCTTCGCTGGCCAGCGAAACCGTGCCTATATATCACTTAAGGCGATTTCGTCATCACACCACGTGGGATGCATGCACAAACAGCGCATATATCAAGTAGTATTTTGTAGTACTCGGGTGGGTTAGGGGCAATACATGCCAGAGAAAGAAGGATGACTGTCTGTAAATAATTCTTCCCTAAATGCAATGATATTGTGTTGATGCTCATGTTCATCAAGTAGTATTCATTTTTTCCATCAATCTTTACAGGGGTCTATGTATGTTCCAAGTGTGAACATGAACTGTTTTCTAGCAGAACCAAGTACCAACATGCCTCACCATGGCCAGCCTTCACAGAAACTGTTCATAAGAATAGTGTCTCCAAGCGACCGGATGGATTAAATGCTCTCAAGGTATTGTTGCCATAGAAACATAATAGTAACAATCCCCTGCATTTAAATTTATAGGTACGGTACCGTATATGTAGGATTGTTCCAGCTTGGAACAATCCTACATATACGGTACCGGTCCTATAAATTTAAATGCACAGATTGATCACATCCAATACAGAAATTGTGGGGAATTTGGAAATATGGCTTCGGTTCACACACAATGTACCAGTATTAGAGTTTAACAGGCAAGGCCTAAATCCTAACCTACATGTAGGTTTTTGGATCAATGTTATGTACAGCCTGTCTCAAAAAAAATTGTGCAAGTGAAAATCGCCCTCTCTGGCAATTAGAAAATACCGTTGTGACATAATGCTTACATCAACGGCAAGGGCGTAGTCTTAGCTCGCAAATGCCGTTTGTTCTGTTCAATTTGCTTTTTTTAATCTCGAGATATGTTTAGTTAAAGACGAAAGGGTAAAATCACAATTGTGCCACTTTTACTAGGGAAGAGGGCTTTACATGTAACAGTGATAGCATCAAGTTTATCAAGAGTTCCGTCGTGAAATCAAAAGAATGCATCAATTACATAATACAAAATGTTTTTACTGTTTTATCATGATGCAGGAATGATGATTCTCTTTTTCCACTTAAAAGAGATTTTAAAAAAGATAAATAAATATTTCACATTCTGCTGTATAATTTAATACATGTGCATGTCAATGATTTTGTCATGGTAAATAATGTTCTCTTAGTCACTTAAGACCAGTAGCCCCCCTGACAAAAAATTAAAGAAAAAGTGCCCCTTTGACAAAAAATGAAAGAGAAAATCAGGAGGGAAAAGAAAAAGGGCAAGGAGCCGCTTTTCTAGCAAAATTCAGGGCCAAAATAGTGTAAAATACAAAATTTTGTAACAATAGTGCCCTTTTCAGCCGGATAATGGGCGAAAATAATGTAAAATACAAAACAGTGCACGCGTGCTGATGTTGATGCGTCTAATGCATGCGCCCTGAAAGGGGGAGTGCATTAGACGCATCAACATCAGCTATCATTGATTTACATGTACAGCTCTCTTCCCTAGTAAAAGTGGCACAATTGTGATTTTACCCTTTCCTTGTTAAATAAACA